>NC_090931.1:200338508-200638508 GCF_040938575.1 Ambystoma mexicanum
GCAAGGAAACTAAACACTGAACTAGCCCGTCTGGCAGCGGGACGGTTGCGGATAGTGGCCAAAGAATTAGTGAGAAGAAATTAGAACTTTCACCACAACGGGGTCCATTTATCAGACCAAGGAACTGACTTGCTGTTCGAGAACTTTATGGCGGCGAGTCACACAGCGCAGGGGGATAGGGGAGTACCCTCGACCGGTTGGTCGAAGGTCCTGTGACAGGCGGGGTCAAACAGGTGGTCATTAATTCACCCCTCCCGTGGGTGACCCTGGGGCCGGTTAGGTATAGTGGCGAAGGCAGGGTCTGTCTCCCACTAGGTTGGCTTCGGCCTGCCAAAAGGGGCCCGATGGGAGGGGGGGACAGATAAGGGAGGGGAGCAAGAGGCGGAAGGGGTTGGACAAGTAAAGGATGCCTCCTTGGATCACCCCGCAACATATGGTAAGGTGGGGGAGGTCCGCAAAAACGCAGGGGGGACCTCACTGCTGTACAAACAAAGAAAGGGGGCAGAGTTGGCAGTTCCACCTGGGACTGCCTGTCACGAGGAGGAACCACTCTAAATATGTGTTATTATTTATTGAAATTAAATTATAATGGTTATGTTATAGTTGTGCATTACTAGTGTCGCGTTTATACTGTATTGATGTTGCATAGTAATGTTAATGGATTAAACATGGCGGTTTTACTTTCCAAACAGAAAAGTGTTTGGGCCTCATTACGACCCAGGCGGTAATCGTCCGTCATTACCGCCATGGCGTAATGAGCGTTTACGCCGTGGGCCGATGGCGTAAAGAGCGCCACATTACGACCCATCGCGCACGAGCATTACGCCATGGCGGTAATGCAATTAACGCCATGGCGGAAAAGGCCCCTACCGGCATTGTAAAGCGAGCAAGGTGCACTTCCGCCACCGTAAGTAGCGGCCACCGTAAGTAGCGGCCACCGTAAGTAGCGGCCACCGTAATTTGCGGCGGCCGTAAAAAGCAGAACCGGAAATAGCGTCATCGCGCCGGAACGGGAAACAGCCCATCGGCCATCTTTAAAAACACAATCCATTGCCATTCTACCGAACAACACCAGACCCAACCCTGACACCTGTCCCAACCTATCACCCACCCATCCAAGTACCCGAAAATGCCTAAAGCTGTGAAAAAGGCATGTGACCGCCAGCGCCAGGAGAGATTCAGCCGGGAGGAACTCTGCATGCTTGCGGAGACCCTGCAAGACAACGCAGGTGTCGTTTTCTCCCCGGAAATGACCAGGACAGCGATAGGGAAGAAGAAGGCCATCTGGGCCCTGGTGGCTGAGCGCGTCAGCGCGGTGGGGACCGTACCCCGCACCCCACAGCAGTGCAGGAAGCGCTGGGATGACCTACGCATACGGGTCAGAGCCGTCATCTCTGCAAACCGCAACCTTGCCCTGGGTACCGGTGGAGGGTCGGAATCCCCCCTAAAACTCCAACCGTGAGAGGAGATCTGTGCAACCACGATTGGCATGGAATCCATTGAAGGCGTCGGAGGGATGGAAAGGGGAGCTCCGACATCAGGCGATGAAGGTAGGTGCCTCAAACAAGACATGCCATAGTCACTGCAGTCCAATCATGTGTAGCACAAGGTTGCCCTAGAGTGTAAATGCAACACATATCAACACTGCCCATAGCCACATGCAAGCACCACCCTGTATACACTGCTGGCACCCGCATACCTGCATCCACATTCCACACTAAAAGGAGACAACCTGCATGGCACTGCCTGAAATCTGCCTCATCTACTGACCAGAATAATGTCAATCATTGTCATTCCAAAGTCCGCAGACCCATCAATAACGCCCTCCCTCCTTTGCTCCACCACAGGCACAGATTCACACCCAGAGGACCAGGACACCCCTGCGCCGAAGAGAGCCAAGAAGGCCATCAATAACGTCCCTGCACCCTCAACCTCAGCTGCAGTGAGGCAGACCCCACTACAAGCAGGTCCCACTGCAAGCATACCGGACGTCCCACCGGCAAGCACCCCTGTAGGCAGCAGGCCAGCAGCAGCTGCTCCACCTCCACCGACATTGCCTGCCACAGAAGGCACGGGGTCAGCGGCCAGCAGCAACATCGGTGAGACAGCTGCAACAGCTGCATGTTCAGACTCAGACATGGAGCACGAGGTCAGAAGCCCCACTGACCTACTACATTCCCCCTGTTTCTCAGACGCCAGCCCCCATGAGGATCACACACAGGGGCACACAGAGGTAGAGGAGTGGCCTTCCACCCCATGCCCTGTCCACACTCCACAGGAGGGGAGCAGCCCCTCCATCACTCCACCAGCACTGGCCATGGGCCATCAGGGCCAGCAGTCCCTCGAGGACATCACAGAACGGCAGCATCAACTGTCCACGATGCTGAATGAGCATGCCGCGGAATGTGTGGGGGCTAGGTCTACCATTGAACAGGCCACGGAGACCCTAAGGGCCGAAGTAGCACAGAGCACTGCCACCCTGAGGGATGCCATGCAGGCCATGTCCAGGGACATCTGTGCGGAACTTGCCGGCTTGCGTCGTGCGCTCACTGAGCTCACCCACACCCTACAGGACGTGCATGCACAGGGGCAGCCAGGGACATCCTCCACTGCCAGTTCTGCACAGAGCAGCCCCGTGCGACGTTCCGGACGTAACCTGCGCTCCACAGCCAGGGGTGCCCCGGGGGCCGGGAGAGGGGGCTTGTAACAGCCTGTGGCCACTGTCACAGGCATCTGTTGACACCTAGAGGGGGTGTGTTGGGGTGTGCAGGGGGGAGGTGGGAGGGGGTGTGTTGGGGTGTGCAGGGGGGAGGTGGGAGGGGGTGTGACACGACATTTCATAGTTTCAATACACTTTTTTCTTTCAAAAAAAGTAATGTGTGGACATTTTCATTGCGTATGTGTGCTTTATTGGTGTACAGTCCACAGTGTGCATGTCCCAGAGACACACAGTGCCCCAAGTGCAGTCTCCATGTGATAAACACCAGCCGTGTGTGCTAGAAGCAGTGGTCGATGATACTTTGGCGCATTTCACGCCCCTCCTGTGCATCGCCTCCTCCATGGGGTGCCGCCCCATCTGCACCCTCCTCATCCTCATCGTCAGGTGGTTGCAGTTCTGCGTCAGGGGGCAGGGGCACATTCCGTCTGACGCACATATTGTGTAGCATGACACATGCCATGACGATCTTTGCCACCTTCTCATGGCCATACAGGAGTGCCCCACCAGACCTGCTGAGGCTTCGGAACCGTGCCTTCAATAGGCCGAATGTCTGCTCTATGACCACACGAGTACGTGTATGTGCACGGTTGAAGTCCTCCTCGTGCTGGTTCTGCGGGTTCCGGACTGGTGTAAGGAGCCACCTCTTCAGGGGATAGCCTGCATCACCTGTATGTAGGCGAGAATGTATGTGTCAGTCATGTTGTCTGATCAGGAACATGATGTTACACCATGGCTCGCATCCAACTGTTACTTTGGCTCACTTCTACATGCACTGATTGATTCACACAATGCAACCAGTATATGCTCATGGCTCCCATGGCCTGTTTTGCATGCCATCACCCAATGTATGCAGAGGGGTTGTGTGCATTGTGAGTGCCCATCCTCTGTCTCCGTTCTCTGTGTTACTCACAGCCAGGTGGAGTATGCATCACCCCCCCGCCCCCCTTTCTGCCAGGTGGAGTATGCATCATCCCCCCCCCCCTTTCTGCCAGGTGGAGTATGCATCATCCCCCCCCCTTTCTGCCAGGTGGGGTATACATCATCCCCCCCCTTTCTGCCAGGTGGAGTATGCATCACCCCCCCCCCCCTTTCTGCCAGGTGGAGTATGCATCATCCCCCCCCCCACTTTCTGCCAGGTGGAGTTTGCATCGGTACGTCATTCACCTGCCCACTTCCATGACATTGGACTCACCGAGTAGCCAGGATCTTGGCCCTGCATGTCGCTCCATGTAGCGTGGTATTGTGGAGTTCCTCAGGACCATAGAATCATGGGTTGATCCGGGGAATCGGGCACAACAATGTGTGATGATCTTGTTGGAGTCACAGACCATTTGCACGTTGATTGAGTGGAACTGTTTCCGGTTGCGGTACGGTACCTCCATGGCACGTGGAACCACCAATTCCACATGGGTGCAGTCGATGGCACCAATGCAACCGGGTATGCCGGCTAGTGCATGGAAACCCACTTTGGTGTTTGCAATCTCCTGGGCAGTCCGTGGTAATGAGATGTGGTCGTCTGTGTGCTTGAGGAGGGCATCGAGCACTTGGATGAGTGTTCGTGAGAATAATGGTTGTGAAATGCCATGCAGGTGCCCCACTGTGTGCTGGTAGGTGCCTGTGGCCAGGAAGTGGAGTACAGACACTACCTTCAGTAGGGGGGGATGGCGGTTGGACTTTCTATCATGCTGACGATGTCGTTGTGTGTCATGTCTACGATGGCGGTGATGGTGTCCCGGTCCAAACGGTACAGGGTGTGGATCTGCTCAACAGTGAGGTTGAATGGATTGGCTCTGATGCGTGGGATTGGGGGCTGCCTGCGTGGTGGCACTGGCTGTGCTGGTGGGGCTTGCTGGGCCTGCCTTGCCCTCCTTCTCCTCCTGCGTCTCCTCTGTGCTGCCTGTTGTTGTTGTTGCTGTTGTAGCACATGCATTGCTATCAGGTCCTCCAGCCCCAACATTGCTAGTCGTATTGGCATCATTGTGGAGTGTGACTGGGTGTGGGAAGGGGTGGGGTGTGCTCTTTTTGTACTTCCCTGAGTCTGTATTGCCTTCACCTGTGCTGTTTCTGTGCACCTGTGGCAGCTGCATTCACTTAACATGGCCCTTTACGGTTGGTTCGCGATGGCGTTATTTGCACCATGGCGGTAAGGTACTTAACGGGCTGGGTGATGGCGTTAGGTGCATGTCCGCTTGGGTCGGCATTTGCGTACCTTTCCGCCATGGCGCTAAGTACGGTGTTAGACTAGAAGACAAGGTCAATTCATAAAGCTCCAGATAAAGATAGCAATGTACCTTCACTCCCTTTTACAGTTCAGAGAGAGAAACACTCATCAAGGTCAACTACAGAGAAGAAGCTTTAACTTAGGGCCGATTTGATGGGAGATGGAGGCTAATTAGCTAAGAAGGGAAGTTGTCTGATGTTGTTCCCCTGCACCTGGGTTTCGTTGCTTACATGCTGCTAACGAGCCAAATGCCCAAGGTTGGAGGAGAGTGCCAATTAATCATGAAAGCCTAAGTAATGGTGGACCACACATTGATGCAGAAGCCTATCCGCTGCTGCTGTTATGCTATTAGCAATATTTTACGCAGTTAGAGGTTGGTCAAGGCATTAGAGGTTATAATAATTGTTCTTTTATAATGCGCTTAATACCGACTGGTTTTCTAAGTGTGAACCCGGGATTCAAACCTATCCCCTTAACCAATACCTCCGCCCAATAGGATTTACTGTTTGCCACGTAGGATGACATCATACATTGAGGTATGAAGCTGTTGCGTAATGGAAATGCCCTGAGAGTGTGTGAGCTATGTGAGAATTCAGAATGTGTCTCACCCACTATTCCTCAGGGATCTGTCATCCAGGTGGCCAGGACACAGCCATTAGTTTTGGATCCAGTTCCTTGGGGTGGTCCAGTGCAGGAGGATCACCTGGGTGAGGGGTCTTCGGGGAGTGCAATTCGAAACGCGAAAGGAAGCCTGACACGTGTTTCAAGCCTTTAATAGCTCTTCATCTGAGGCTTAGCTTCGGCTAATGGACTTCTAAATGCAAAATGGCCAGTGCCAGAAATTAGTTCTCAAATTGCCTCGCAATTGCGGTAAGGCTTAGGCGGTCGTGGAAAAATGACAACTAGGATTCCACTGGAAGTCCATTAGCAGAAGCTAAGCCTCAGATGAAAAGCTGCTAAAGGCTCGAAACACGTGTCAGGCTTCCTTTCGTGTTCAAATAAATCCATTGGAATCCAATTTTCAATTTGTACACTTCCTTGACACAGTGAGACTGTGACCAGCTCGTGTCTGAATTGAACTTTCTCAGTGGTCTTATACTGGCAGTATAACCACACCTCCAGATACCTGCAGCCTTGGCGTACTTTCCTGTAGCTTTCTGATATACAAGCGCTGCGGGTTAGTGACTTTTCTGCCAACCTTGTTTTTTGTCTTCGGGGAGTGGAAGTGGGACACTGGATGGTGAGACACAGTATCCCCTGCCCTGTTACACCCTGACCCCCATCCTACCAGGTAGGATATTTAGGAACTCTCTCTCCGCTTTTACAACACAAACACTTTTACACAGACAGCCCGCTATTAGAGAAAACAGACTAACACCCGGGCATTATACCTGACATATCCCAATACAATGGTCAGGCAATTACTGACCATTGCACACACCTAACTTCCATTGTGTTTTCCCACATGGATAAAAGGCGAAGCACAGGACCACACTCTGAGCGAAGCCCACGAGGAAACAGCAGTTTTGAGATGGCAGCTGAATGAGAGCAGAAAGACGGCAAAACAGAAGGGAATTGCAAGGAGGAACGTTCCCTTGACCTTTTCGACAAGGAACCATTACTTTCCAGAAACCTCAAGAATAGAAAGCGTAAGACCAGGAAACCAAGCTGAAGAATCCTGCATTGTGTGTCTGAGATACTGGGGCTCTCTGGTGTCAATAATCAAGGCGGGAAGAAGTGTCAGCTGCCGTGGTACCATCCTTTGCTCCAAGAACAAAGCAGCGTCAGTGAAATCAACACAGCCAGTGAGTTGGGGAGACTGATGCAAGTAGCAACATTGTATGGTGAGCACTGGAATGAACATTGTTAAAACGTGTGTGACAAGAGACGCAAGTTGAACTTCTGATGAGTGATTGAACTTTAAAAGCAAAATACAATACCTTTGACTGAGTGGTCTGGCACCGGGTGGGTGCTCAATCAAAGGTCTCTGTGACGTATCCAGCTGAGAACTGGCAAAAGCAAAAGTGAGGAAAAGGTTATATCAAGAAGAGTACGAGTAATTCTGAATTGAAGTGGTCCTGCAACGTACTGAACAAAATCCTGCAGACTTCGATTTTGATGAAGTAGAGAAAGTTTGGAAAAGTAGATACATTTTGTCCGAGCCGGGAGGAGGGAGACCAATGGAAGCTTTTGTGTTAAAGTGGGTCTAACGAGCCTGGTAGAGGGGGACCTGGGGTGAACAGTAAATCAACCAAGCAGTTCTGTATGTGAAATCCTAAGAAGAGAAGAACTTTTCTGTGTTGAAGGGGACTGAGCTCGGCAGCGGGGGGCCCGGGGTGAACAATAAATCATCCGAGAAGTCGTATATGTAAAATCCTAAGAAAAGAACTTTAACGTTTGTTGTGTTGCATCAGGCCCTCTGAAATAAGAGACTTTCAATGGCAAAGGGACTTTGGCACATAAGGCCCTGATATTAACATTTTCAACTGCATCCTCATGCTAGAGAAGCTAGAGAGTGTGCTAAGCTCGAGTGCGCCGCCTTGTCCCATGCTGAAAATGTGGGGAAGGAAGCCAAAGGCTTAAAAAGCCTGACATATCCTTTCTTGAACACTTTTCTTTTTCATAATATTTTTTCCCACACTATTCGTATTTAGAAGTAAGGATTGGCAATAGGTTTAATAGTGTAGGCCCTTTTATTATGACAGACTGGACTAGGACTGCTTCATTATAATTTGATGGTTATATCTTGCCCTCATCTTTAGATGTAGGATTAGATAGGCATTTTTCAAACCCAATTGACGTTCAATGAACACCCATGAACTGTGATTACTTGTGTCTGTCTTACTGTTCGATACCATGCCTTCCTTAAAGCTACAATCTGTTGTTCGCCAGGTTTCCCTACTTTATTGAACTGATAATAAAGTAGTATTTTGCCATATTCTTTGAGTCTGTCTGGTTATTTGGGCATGAGATCATTTATTTGTTTATCCCATTCGGCACTGGGAATGCTCCAGGTGCTGCTGAACATTTTGATAGGTATGCAGATGGTTTCAGATCCAGACTTTTGACATCTTCCACCATTAGCCAGAACAGAAGATCGCAGAATTTCCTGTAGAGAGGGGAGAAATGCGTGCAAGACGAGATGGTCAGCAGGTGTCTGGTCCCCAGGAGCACCCCGTGAACTGATGGTGAACTGGTCGATTGGGGACGAGTCGATACTGAAGGGCTCGAACTAATCAACGGATGTAAGTAGAACATCGAAAGGTGTGGAGGAGGGGAGCAGCCCAATGAACACGCCACTGGCATTATCCAATGCCCAAAAAAACCAAGAGTCGCTGGACCAAATCTTAACACGCCAACACCAACTGTCCTCACTCCTGACTCAGCATGTGGCCGAATGTGGAGGTGCAAGTGCGGGAATGCTAAAATATGCCGAGACTGTGAAGGCAGCCATACAATCCTCCACCAAGGATATCTGTGCCGAACTTGCGTGGTGCGGCACGTGCTCTCGGAGCTTGTACAGACAATGAGGGACATGCGTCTTAGTGAGCAGCCGAGTACCTCCTCCGCTGCCAGTTCTGCCCCAAGCAGCCCCATCCACAGGTCGGCCAGGAACCTGCGGAGTACAGGCAGGGGTGCCCCGGGGGCCGGCAGAGGGGGCTGCCAATAGAGGCCGCCCAGTGGAACAATCCCACATTAGGCACTTCACCACAGGCATCCACGCACTTTTGCGGGGAGTTGAGGGGGGAGGGGGGAGTGGGTGTGTTGGGGAGTTGAGGGGGTGGGGGAGTGGGTGTGTTGGGGAGTTGAGGGGGGAGGGGGGAGTGGGTGTGTTAATTGAATTCACATTTACAATACCATTTTTGCTTGAGCACAAATCACATGTGTGGACATTGCTCATTGCGTATGTGTGCTTTATTGGTGAACAGTCCACAGTGTGCATATCCCAGACACACACAGTGCCCCAATTGCCATCTCCATGTGACACCCCCATCCGTGTGTGCTAGAAACATTGGTTGATCAGAGTCCGACGCATGTTATGTCCCTCCTGTGCATCGCTGCCTCCCTGAGGTGCTGCCCCATCCCCACCCTCCTCATCCTCATCGTCAGGTGGTTGCAGTTCAGCGTCAGGGGGCAGGGGCACATTCCGTCTGATGCACATATTGTGTAGCATGGCACATGCCATGATGATCTTTGCCACCTTCTCATGGCGGTACAGGAGTGTCCCACCAGACCTGCTGAGGCAGCGAAACCGTGCCTTCAATTGGCCAAATGTCTGCTCAATCACCACACGGGTTCGTCTATGTGCACAATTGAAGTCCTCCTCATGCTGGTTCTGTGGGTTCCGGACTGGGGTAAGGAGCCACCTCTTCAGGGGATAGCCTGCATCACCTGTATGTGGGCAACAATGTATGTGTCAGTCATGACATCAAATCTCAAATCATGACTTGCCACCATGGCATGCATTAATCTCTTACTTTGTACCACATTTACATGCACAAATGGAGTCACACTATGTGACCGGTATATGTGTATTCCTCTCATGGACTGTTTTGCATGCCATCAACCAGTGTATGCAGGGGGGTCCAGTGCCTTGTGAGTGCCCATCCACTGTGTTAGTCCATGGCGTTTTTTTTGTTGACCTGGCAGGTGTCCAGTGATATCAATGCTCTCATCATGGCAACATGGCTGTCAGCCTCATGATGACCCCACTGAGCACTACTAATGTTGCTAGGCAATTTTTTGGGCCTCGGTGTCTGTGTAGTGGTGTATTAATGTTTTTGTCTGTCATGTGCCTCCTTTGTGCACAGTTATGGGGGACTGGCCTTTCAGTTGATGGTGTTTGGTGCCGTGTATTGGCTGAAGTCATTGCATGTAGGTGCATTTCGTTGAGGTCGATGTGGTCCGATTCAGTACAGTGCACTTGCAGATGGTTGTGTCATGGTTGGGACACACCTTCATTCACATGGTAGGGCTGCTTACATCGGGCATTATGTGTTCAGGTGTCAGTTGACGTTTGGGCTGCTTTAGGGTATGAGCTGGCTCCATTGCCTCTGGTACTCGCAGCCAGGAAAGGTATGCATCACTCCCCCCCCCCTTTCAGCCAGGTAAAGTATGCATCTCCCCCCCCCCTTGCAGCCAGGTAAGGTATGCATCTCCCCCCCCCTTTCAGCCAGGTAAAGTATGCATCTCTCCCCCTCCCCCTTTCAGCTAGGTAAAGTATGCATTGATATGTCAATCACCTACCCACTTCACATTTCCATGGCCATGACATGAGACTCACCGAGTAGCCAGGATCTTGGCCCTGCATGTCGCTCTATGTAGCGTGGTATTGTGGAGTTACGCAGGACCATTGAATCATGGGTTGATCCGGGGAATCGGGCACAACAATGTGTGATGATCCTGTTGGAGTCACATACCATTTGCACGTTGATTGTGTGGAATAGTTTCCGGTTGCGGTACACTACCTCAATGTCATGTGGGACCACCAATTCCACATGGGTGCAATCGATGGCACCAATGCAACCAGGTATGCCGGCTAGTGCATGGAAACCCACTTTGGTGTTTGCGATCTCCTGGGCAGACCGTGGTAAGGAAATGTGGTCGTCTGTGTGCTTGAGGAGGGCATTGAACACTTGGATCAGCGTACGTGAGAATAATGGTTGTGAAATGCCATGCAAGTGCCCCACTGTGTGCTGGTAGGTGCCTGTGGCCAGGAAGTGGAGCACGGACACTACCTTCAGTAGGGGGGGGTGGCGGTGGGTGTTTCAATCATGCTGACAATGTCGTTGTGTATCATGTCCACAATGGTGGTGATGGTGTCCCGGTACAAACGGTACAAGGTGTGGATCTGCTCAGCGGTGAGGTTGAATGGACTGGCTCTGATGCATGGGATTGGGGGCTGCCTGCATGGTGGCATTGGCTGTGCTGGTGGGGCTTGCTGGCCCTGCCTTGCCCTCCTTCTCCTCCTGCATCTCCTCTGTGCTGCCTGTTGTTGTTGTTGTAGCACTTGCATTGCAATCAGGTCCTCCAGCCCCAACATTGCTAGTCCTATTGGAATCATTGTGGAATGTGACTGGGTGTAGGAAGGGGTGGGGTGTGCTCTTTTAGTACTTGGTGAGTCTGTATTGCCTCCACCTGTGCTGATTGTGTGCACCTGTGGCAGCTGGGAACACTGCACATGGCCATTTACGGTTGGTCCGCGATGGCGGTATTTGCACCATAGCGGTAAGGTACTTTATGGCCTTCGCAAGGGCGTTAAGAGCATGTCCACTTGACTCGTGATGTTCCCCAATTTGCACCATGCTGCTATTTCCGGCATGGGGGGTCGCGTGCCCGCGCCCTTGATGCTGTTGCGGGCACCGTTAACTACGGTGCCGCTAATTGCACTTACTCGGATCGTAATCGGACCTAGCGGTAAGCGATGCCGGTAATCCTTTACCAGCATCGTTTTTCACTTACCGCCAGGGTCGTAATGAGGCCCAGTGTCCTGAACGACGCGTTTCACGCTTCCCTGAGTGCTTGGTCACGTTAGGGGACCGGAAAAACAATCACCATACATATTACAGTGTAGCCCTTCTCCCATTTTGCCTATCTCCATAGGTCAGCAGCTATGCCGCAAAGCCAGGTCGGCCATATTGGACTTGAGTGAAGTCCCATATATACCCATAGAAAAGTAAATAGGGTATAGCAGTATAATACATTGGTCATTAAAATAATTCATGAAGCATGTTTGAAATGTCACAAAAATGAGAGGTAAGCATGATTAAAATTGTATGAATGGCTCACTGTCAAAGAAAATTAGCAGTGCCTTACTGCAACATAAAATGCAAGTGGATTTCTATGTAAACATATCGACATAGCAGCATGAAGATGCAGCCCATAGCTTCAACATAAAGTGCAAGTGTATTTCTGTGTAAACATATTGACATAGCAGCAATATACAATTAAAATCCAGGAATAGAGTGCCACTGTCACTGAGTAGCATCTATAGACAGTTAAGAATTAATACAACCATTCAATAAATGCAACCCTCAAGTTAAAGCATGTTTCAAGGGAAAACCAAAAAGTGCAAATGCAATAATAAGAGTTCTCATAAGGAAAGTCATCCACGGCTGCAGCGTAAAATACGAATGCATCTCAACATAGACATATCGGAATAACAGCAATAGGTAATCAAAAGAGATCAACAAGCATAAAGTGCAAATGCATACATTCCGATATCTTCCTGTCATAAAATTACATATTGCAATACAAGTGGCTGCAAGTTCGAGTGCAGATAAAAGCATTATACACCCTAGAGTCTAGCAAAACGATGTCATTTGTTTGTTCAAGTGCCCACACATTGGGGAGCGAATACACAGGAGCAGAATCAACCAGACAGTACTAAGCCTGGTAGAATAACAGAAACTGAGAGAAGACAAAAATGGGATGAAGAAAGCAATAACTGTGACAAAAAACAAAATGATGGATTTAAGATAAGCATATCATGTCATAAGCATAAAATCACGTTCCCCTAATTCATCAGGATGGCAAGACAGCCATAAAACCAACCATAAATAATATCAGATTGAATAACAAAGGTAATAAAATTAAAATAAATGGGGCATTTCCAGGCCAGGGCAATATATCTTATTGATAGCTAAGAGAAGCAATGTTAGGTGGTCAGAAACCAAAGTCAAATAAGCAGAAAAAAGAAGAAAAGGTGAGGCAAAAGAAACAAGATTATCAGATTCCCATAAAGGTATGCAGCTCCTCATCAACATTGTGCCCATTGGGGTGTTTAGTGTCAAAGTCTAAAATTAATCTGGTTTCCAATTGTCTGAGTCTCAGGGTTCGATCATCTCCTCTCGGGTGGATCAGAACATGGGCCACAGCAAAAAACGTAAAAAGATGAACATCACTGTCGTGTGCCTGCCTGAAATGTTTAGCCATCGGGTACGCAGGGTCAAAGTTCTTAATAGCTTTGAGGTGCTGTAAGATCCTGAGCTTCAATATGCATGTAGTAGACCCTACGTACCATTTCCGGCAGGGACATGCAAGGACGTACACTACAAAGGGGGTGTCGCAGTTGATTAAATGTTTTAACGTAAATTCAATGCCAGTGACAGGATGTATAAATGATTTACAAGCAGCAGCATGAGGGCAAGCCTTGCATTTTTGACATTTAGTGAAGCCTTTTGGTAAACCGAGTAGCTAATTGGTCATGGTAGGATTTTTCTGAACAGGAGATAAGTAACTCGAAACCAATCTGTCATTTAACAAAGGTGCTTGTTTATAAATTAGTATAGGACATTTAGATAGTACTGGGCTGAGATCTTTGTCAAGCATAAGGATGCGCCAGTGTCTCATGATAATCTTCCGACCATCATATGAAGCATTATTGAATGTGACAATAAGGCGAAGATCACCATGGTCCTTGTTTTTCTTACTAGTTGGACCGTGCAATAAACTTTCCCTTGAAAGTGCACGTGCTTTAACATAGGCCATTTCAATAATCTTTTTTGCGGTAGCCCAGTTGTAAAAAACCAACGGCAGCCAAACTGCAACACCGGTCAAATTCAAGAATGTCTGTGCAGTTGCGCCGAAAGCGAATAAATTCGCCATAAGGGATACTGTTCTTACACCAGGGCGGATGGCAACTTGTGGCATGCAAAGGGAGGCCCGTGTTGGTGGGTTTTTTATACTAGGAAGTATGAATGCCTAAGTTGTCGAGGCTTACATTGATATGTAGGGGAAATGGTAACAGGATTTGGTTAAAAGAGAGAGATACCTCGATTCCTATTCTCAAGGAGAAAGAAGGGAACGCATCACACTGCAAGTGGAGTATTTTTAAGGGATTCCTGAGGCAAGGCAGATATGACAGATGCGTTTCAAACCCCAAAATGGAGATGAGATACTTTTACTAGAGACAGTAAAGAAAGATGATCTGAGAATTTTTTGTGCACATTTTGTTGAGGTTATGAATATATTAGTATAGTTCTGATAAAATAGGTTGCCAATTGAAAATATAGAACAATAGTAATAATTTGACTGCTTGTCAGATCCTGAAAACAGCCGATAGGCGCCAATCATAAGATGATAAAAGTTGAGAAATAATATAGCAAAATAAGATTCTTAGATTGTCAATAACAAAATAACCAGGACAGCGAAGATTGATAGAAGTGTAACAAAGGAACAAAACAAATATTATTGTGTAGGCTTGAAAATTGATTGAAGAATTGTTTTTGGGAAATGGGCATGATTGATGGTGCTTGCCCGAATTGATTGTTGGGATATAATTAATTAAAGTAGTAGCAGAATAAAAGGTACGGTAAGTATTGCCAGTTAAGAATGACATGGCCTCATAGGACACTCCCCTTTTACACCTGTGCAAAACATTACTGAGATACACACCTAAGATTAGGAAATATCATGCTGAATGCGTAAGAGGAACGGCTGACAAAATGTTCATGCCTTGACCTCGCGAGCGTTCCCTATAAAGAACAGTATTGCAACACATGACAACATACTTACATACTGTGTACCCAGGGAAAAAGTTACAAAACAGATTAGCGATTTCAGAGCTATGGAAAATATATCAGAGCAAGAGAGAAGAGCCATGCAGAAGGGGCTGGACGATTAAACACCATGAAGGGGAGGGCGACGCGCCCTTGACTCCTTTTTCTCCTTCTGAAGACAATAACACAACCACTTAGAAACAGGGATTCTATCCTCTAAAGGAGTTAAAAGCAGCAGCGTGGTACATTAATCCGATATATGCACTGTCCACTTAGACTAGTGAAAATAGTACAGAAGAAAATAAGACTAACGTATGCAAATATATACCCGGACGAAGTAAACATGATGAGCACAGCGAGAGAAGGGATCAAGAGACAAAAAGAGAAAGATAAAACCAGTGAAAAAGAATGAGAAAGGGCAGACAAAGAAGAGAAGGAAAAAGAGACGAAGCGAACGCAAAGACGAAGAAGGCATGAAGAGCAGGTGAAAGAGAGAAAAGATGGGGAAAAGAAGAAACGTGACAAAATAGAAACACAGAGATTGAAAGAAAGAAGGTTGCAAAGAAGGTGAGAGGAAGATGAGAATAGGGAGATGAGAAGACAGGAAGAGCAAGAGGAGAAGGAAATGAGAAGAAGGGGACAAAGGGAGGACACAATAGATCACATTGTTAACAGATGTGTAATACCGGTAGAAGAAAGAGAGCGATGGGAAGAAGAGAGAAGGTTGCAAAAACCCCACAAGGAGCTGCGTGAGATGCCTAGAGTACCGATATGGGCCGATGAGCATGAGGCAGAAGGCATAGGGACAAGAATTGGGGAATTATATAGACAGATGAGGGAAAAAGATGGCTGTGAGACCAAAGGGAATTTCGAAGGATAACCACTGAGAGAAGCAAGAGGTAGATTGAATGACGTAATGATAGAACGCTGTCCTTAAGCAGACTAGACCTTGATGAAAAAAGGGATAACAGCCATGGCAGTTGGGGTATAATGATGTCAGACGAAGAAAGGGAAGAAAACAATAGAGCAGGAAAAGAAATCACATGTGGCTCTTCGATAGATCCAGATGTAGGAAAAGGGGTAAAGTGGTCAGATTTAGGGGAGCCAGAAGCAAAAACACCAGAACCTATATCATATCTGGAATGACCACAAGGACAGTTGCATAGTATAGGGGAAATGTCACTGCCTTATTTAAGTAGATTGAGGTAATTACCAGGGTGAAGACGAGCGCCAAAACTAGCCCCACCTAGAAGACAAGAAGCGTAGGTGTATACGATTGTGGAACAGGGGTCACACATGGGGGCGAAAGGGGGTGGACAACCACAATATATATCAAGGCCGCAGATGGATAAAGACAATTTGAAATGCAAGTTACCTAGTTTAACCACAGGAGCAGGTCAGTGGATTTATGAGGTAGAAAGAATGACAGCGGGAATGACATTAGCAGTGGGTGGTGTAAAAGGCCTACTAGCGGCTATCCTAGGGGAGAGAGCTGATGAAATTTGGAGATGAGCAGGACAGCTGGAGAGTGCGAAGATCCTGTTGCTTACATTCAGGAGATTAAGCGAAGGAACCGTGGGATAAAACAGTAGCATTATTTGTATCATATTTTATGTCAGGGACTGCCTGAGGCATTGCAAAGGCAGATGAAAAAACAGGTAGGGATGGAAGCGAAGTCATGGCCAGAAATACAGTTGACTATCGTACATCATTGTTGATTGTTAAAAGAGAAGAATAAGAAAAAAGCCAAGAATAGGAAGCTTGAGGAAGCAAAGTTAGTTCGGAAACAGTTGTCTGAATTCACTGTAGACGGGGCATTACTGACTAGCGGTGAATGAGTGGTTACACAAGAGTCACAGCTTACACATCCACTCAATGTAGGGTACCCAGTAGATCAGGGTGGGTTACATTTTTGGCCACATGGTAGAGGGAATGCATCTAAAGTACGAGGAGTCAGGTTTAAAAAACCCTCAAGGGGGAGGAAGTTTTAATGGAGGACAGCACAGCAATGGCAGAATTGTGGGAGAATGGGACATATGGCCCAAACATGTAGAAGTAGAGGGGGCATGCAGCAGAACTGGCAAGCTCCAAGAGGGGGGCCAGGCTATTCCCCACAGTATAGTACAGAACCACTGGAGTATTATGCCCAAGATCACACACATATCAGATATGTGCACTATAAATACAGCAAACTCAGCAGATTCTGCTGCCATCACAGTCGGCACAAGGGCAAGCACAGCAAGCACCTATGCAAAAACAAGTACAGACCCAACAGTACACTCCGACACAACAGACAGTCCCACAATGAAATGAGAATACAGGAGCCCTGCAAACACCTACACCTAGCATAGGGAGTGTGACTGTAGCGGGAGGAAAGCCTTTTAAGGGGACAGGGATGCATTTATATCCACAATAGGACAGTCCACAGAACGACCTGCTCTGTTCAGTACTATCAGTGACATCAGGCCCCCAAGAGGAACCGAGGTTCAGGGTAACAATAGGAGGCATTTGTCATTCTTGTGGACATGGGAGCAACTCGTTCCTGGGTTCGGGAGGGAAAGCATCCAATGTCTGGCATTGCCATGAATGCACAGGGATGCTGTGGGGCTATGAGTTTAGTTCCTTTTACTGATAAATTACCTATTTCAATAGGAGAACACGATGTGTCTATGGTACTATTATATTCCAGGTAGACACCAGTTAACATATTAGGACGTGAATTGATGACAAAACATAACTTGACGATATAATTTACTGATTATGTTCCACTCCAGGGATATATTACATGAATGTAAGAGAATTTATTCTAACATTTACAGGCCAAAAAGCATTGAGAGTTGTTGCTGTAGCACCAGAAGTATTTTTGTATTGAATAAACATTTTGTGTTGACATGGTATCCTGGGTTGATAGGTAAAAGGCTGAGAATACCTGACAAATTTTTGTTTAGACCAGAAATACCTATGGATGATGAGGAAGGACCGGTTATTCCCTTAGAACTAGAAGCAGCAGTGGTAAGAGAGGAAAGGGTGGTTGTTCATGGGATGGATGATGAAGGAAGAGCAGTGAGAACAGTAATAGCTCTTGACGAAGGATATAGACTAACAGACTTGACAGCCGAAGTGTTGTTCAGAGATGAGAATTCAGACGGTGAATTGGTATTTTTCATAAATCTCACTTATTGTATTGAAGTTGAGAATAGGCAAATACCACAGAGAATGGCATGGGTAAGAAAGAAACCATAATTTTTCCAGGAAGATTTAGAAAATGTTATGAGCATCTTATGGACCAATAGACCATATGCCATGGGTCTATTAAGTGAAGCAGTAGTAGTTAAAATTAAACTTAAACCAGGAGCAATTTTACCACTGAACGAGGGGAGAAAGACGGGAAACCAAGAAGGGTTTACAAGGAGGGAAATTCCCTTGGTCTTTTTGGCAAGAAACTGTTGCTTTCAAGAAACCTTTGAAGCAGAAAGCATAGGGCCAGGAAACCAGACTGGAGAATCCTGCATTGTGTGTCAGAGATACTGAAGGTGCTCCTCCGTAACCAACCAAGGTGGGGAGGAGCAGTGGCTGTGGGATATCGTACTTGGCTCCAAGAACAAAGAAACATCACAGAGATCAACACAGCCGGTTTGTGTTGAAGTCAAGGTTGCAAGTGGCAACATTGTATAACGAGCGCTGGAACGGACATTCTTAAACGCATGTGAGGAAAAGACACGAGTAAAGCTAAACTGCTGATGAATGTATGAATTTGAGAGGGAAAGATACCATACCATTAACAGAGTGGTCCGGCACTGTGAGTGTGCTCAATCGAAGGTCTCTCTATGTCAGTCTAGAAAAATTTACACCTCTCACAATTGACGGCAAACGTATTTTGGTGGCCGAAGGCCAACCGTCTCATGTACGAAACGATAGAAATACAGGTTTCCGAGTTTTACCAATGAACGGCCATTTTGATGTAACAAGGATTGCCATTTTGTTTTCTAACGATTGCTCATTGCTTTCTGTTCAAATTGCTTCGCAGAACATTTTCTGCTTACACTGCTCGACTGTTAACATTGTTGTCTGAACGTAAAAGGACAAGGCCGCAAGGCCGCGAGGCTAATAAGAGTTTGTTGAAACACAACGTAGGCAGCTCTGGGGAGGAATGCCCGGCTCTCTCCCGAATGTAGCCTTGAAGCAGAGCCGCAGGGCATTTAATCATTTCACAGCTGCCAGCCAGTCTCGTTATATGGTAGAATATGTTAGAATAAAGCAGCTAAAGGCTTGAATTATGCTCTTCTTACGGCCCCCCTTTTCCGAGCCCTGTAGAGCGTGTCGGCTCCCAGGACACGAATAGCACCTCATAGATAGCAAGGTCTGGAATGTGACTCTTCGCCCGTATGTAGCTCGCTTACGAGAACAGAAGCACTGTGTTCTGCTCAACAAAGAAAAGATGTCTCTGCACTTGCAAGGTTGCATATTGTTACTAGAATAGATATTTGAGGGTGTCATATTCGTCGGAAGTGTCCATCATCAAACCGAGTTCAAAGAAACCCCATAAAGGGGGGTGTTAAACATGTCACAGCTGATTGTATGATATGCATTTCGTATATATGTAACTGATGTACGTAATTCGCTCTCTTGCTTCCCTCGAGGTCTAGAGATACACGTCGTGGGGCGTGAGACCGAGTTGGCCAACTGAGACTATTTGCTTTGCAATAAACCCTAGCTTTGGGAATACAACCTTGTGTCTGGCGTATCTATCGTGTGTGGTGACCTGCCTTTTTTCCATAACGCGAGGGACCCCAAGGGGCCCGTTTCATCTAAGGTATCCATCCAAGAGAAATGAAAACCAAGAGATTGATGAGAATATTGTGTGAAGTTAATTGAAGTGGTCCTGTGACGGTTTAAGCAAAACCCATCGCACATTTCGACAGTATTTGATTTTGATATCAAAAGGATCCGAGCCCGAACAAGGGAGACCCATGATCTGAGCCCAAACGAGGCAGACCAAGAGTAAACATTGTGGTACAAAGAGGTCCAAACCTGAAGGGGGGAGACCCATGATAAATAGTGGAAGTGAGAACCTTTGCATGTGAAGATCCTAATACAAATGGAACTTTGATATTTGTTTGTTACGACAGGCCCTCTGCAGTAAGAGACTGTTATAGGAAAAAGAGACTTTGGCAGAAGGCCATGATCTCTATGCTTTGAACTGTGTTCTCGTGGCAGAGATGTCAGAGTGTGTGCAAAGCTTGAACAGGCAGTCTTGCCCCGTGCTGAAAACATGGCAAAGGGAAGCCAACTGCTCAACCATCCTGACATATAATTTCTTGAACACTTTCCTTTGTTGCGTACATTATTGTCCCACACCCTTTTGTATTTAGAAGTAAGGATTGGCAATAGGTTTATTAGTATAGGCCCTTTTTATTTTAAGGGAGACTCGACTAGGACTGCATTATTATTATTTGATGGTTGTAGCTTGCTCCCATCCTTAGATTTAGGTTAGATATTCATTCAACCAACCGATTGAAGTTCAATTAAAACTCTTGAACTGAGATCACTTGTTTCTGTCTTCACTGTTTGATACCATACCTTCCTTACACCACATACATGTCTTTTCGGAGCATCGACCAGTATCTTTCAGTGTGTGCAAAAGACGCTTGTGGTCCAGGAGATCCTAAGTGGCCAACAGATCCAATAGTACTAAGAGGTCAGTCCTACCCTTGTCCAAAATCCCCAACATGTGGGTCTGCAAATTGATAAGGGCCGTCTCAGTACTGTGAACGGGTCAAAAGCTGGACTGTTTGGGATGTAATGCACCTACAGATTGGATTTGACACATAGCCTCCTTATCCAGGACATTCAGCAAGAAGATGCAGTTAGTTATGGGCTCTAAGTTGCTTGCATCGTTGGGGTCTACCCCAGTTTTCTTTAGGAGGGGTGTAACTGTAAAGTTTTTGATATTACCCGGAACTGTGCAAGTGCGAAAGGAGGCATTAATGAATCTTGCCAGAAAAGGGGCAAAACTGTGTCTACTTTGACTCTGCCTATGTGACCTCAGCCGTACATGCAGGGTTGTCACATTGGATTAGGTCACCAGACAAGTACGGCCGATGAAGGCTTCATCCAAGCAGGTGGACCCCTGCCCCTCCAAAACCATTAAGGACAACATTGGCTCTCTTGCTCCAGCCTTGACTGATCTCTGCAATCTCTCTTTTGCCACTGTAGTTTTCCTACCCAACTTCTCTTAAGCAATCACTTATGTACCCTCTACTTAAGAAACCCTCTGCTGACCCCTCCATTCTGACAAACTGCCACCCTATCTCTATTTCCCCTTTCCTGGGCAAACTCCTAAAGAAGCTGGCTTTCTCTCAGCTCACCCTCAAACTGCTGGTTGCTTCCACGACCATCAGTCTGGCTTTAGAGCATCCAGAGGCAAGGAAACTGCTCTTCAGAACACCCGTGAAGACCTGCTCTCAAATCTCAACACTAACACTCCCTCTGTCCTCATTCTTCTTGACCTCTCCTCTGCCTTTGACACAGTAAACCACAACATTCTGATCGAACATCTGCATGACACCCAGGCAATCACAGGTCAGGCTCTGGCGTGGTTAACCTCTTTCCTTTCCAACTGCCCATCCCAAGTGGTAGTTGGATCCTTTCTCTCGACTATCACTCTTTCAACCAGTGGCGTTACACAGGGTTCAAACCTATCTGCCTGGTTCTTCAATGGCTACATGGCTGCCCTTGCACTTGTGATTGCCACTTTCATCTCTAACTTCCAGTGTTATGCGGATGACATGCAACTCTCCTTCAGGCTACCCTCAGCCACCTCCTCTACTTCGCTCATATCTGACTGTCTGTCCGCAATTCAGTCATGGTGTGCTGCAAACAACCTCTGCCTCAACGCCAGTAAGACTGAGATTGTTTGCATTGGGACTCCTGCTCCCGCTTTCCCACTCTCACTCTGACCGGTCTCCCTTGGCCCTGCGCCGTGCACACCTGCGAGGCAAAAAACCTTGGCGTCATCTTTGACTCCACTTTCTCTTTCTCCACTCACATTTTGGACATCTCTAAAAAGTCCAACTACCAGCTACACCTCCTCAGAGGTACTCTTCCTTTTCTCACCTTGCCCCAGCGGCTCACTGTCTTCAGAGCCATGGTTCTCTCAAGGAACTGCAACAGCCTCTTTCTCAATCTCCCTGCCTCCTCTCTGCGCCTTCTGCAACTCATCCAGAACTGAACCGCAAAACTATCCTTGGCCTCAAGCCCAGGGACCGCATCTCTCCGGTGATGAAATCCCTCCACTGGCTCCTCGTGGCTGCAAGGATCAAGTTCAAGACCCCCTGCATTGTCCACAAGGCTTTCTGGGGCCTGGGACCTACCTATCTGCAACGTTGCCTACCTAAATACTGTCCTTCCCGAGCCCTCTGCTCATCTACCTCCAACCTTCAGCGAGTGAGCCGGCTCTCCAAGCAGAGATTTTGGAGGGAGATCATTATCCTCTGCAGGGGCCTCCCTCTAGAACAGCCCCCCTGCCGCACTCTCTCTTGAGCCTGATCTCCTTAAGTTCCGGAAACTCCTTAAAACATTCCTCTTCTCCTCTTCCTTCTCTCTCCCTCTACCCTGCTAACCTTTCTGTCTGCTCTATCCCTCTCGGCCTCCTTTACCGCACAGCCTGCTGACTGCCTGCCTGGTGTAACTCAGAGTCTCACAGGTCTTTGGCACCCTCGCCTCCGGGCCTTGCACTTGCCTCATCTTTACTACACTTGGTCAATGACCCATGAGAATGACCCATGAGAGTGGCATCTCTCAGCACTTACCCCAGCTTCTGACTGACTGGGAGCCCTTGGCCCCCTTCCCCACCTCTTGCACTTGTCCCTCCCGGCCCTCCTCACCTCTCCTGCACCTGTCTGCGCAATTGCACAATCTGAATACACCATGCATTGAAGTTCGTCTATCTGTTTTTCCCCTTGTCTCCCCTCATTGCATGGTGGTGCCTCAATGCACTTGGAAAAACTGCAGAATCATTGTTAGATCTATTTACTGTTATCTACACCGTTAATTGTATTATATGCACTTGTTCCATGCACCCACTCTGCCCTTGCAGACTTGCATCATTCATAAATTCGAGGGCTCTGTATGACTGTTGTTTTTTCCCCTTGTTTCCTCCCTCCTTGAGCACTTTGAAACACTTGCTTTGCGCATAGCGGCTTTACAAATAAACACTATCATACCAATACCATAACATCACGGATTGAGGCCCGCTACCCTGACACACGCAGAAATTGAGGGATGGCAGGAGAGCTTGTCAGGGAAGCCCTGCCCGGACGCTCACTGTAGTGTGAAGGTGGAATAACCTTAGCGGCAGAAAGAACTTGAAACATCGGGATATGGGGGTGACCAGGAAGAGCTGCCCAACTGACTGCTGAACGGAGGACACTGTGATAATCACTACATCGGCAGTGAAATCTCCCGCATAACCCCAGCAGCAGTGGAGAAGTAAGTACGATCCCCCTTGGCCCACAGAGACATTGCTTCTCCTTGTGAGGGACTTCACATAAATCTAAGGGCCCATCGATCGTGCAAGCGGGCCAACAGCTGTTACGTGCATGGGGGATTCACATTGAACATTACAATGAAACAGCTTCCTTGAGACATTTAATTATTTTATTTTATTTATTTTATTACATTTATTATACGCCCAGACCCTGAGGTATCACGGCGTAGTTACAGGCAACAGCAAATACAATCTTAGAATATAAGGAAAAACAGAGGTAAAGCAGTAGAAAATGTTCTAGCGGTTGTATACAGTGGCATAGATGTTAGGTTCAGTTCTCATGTCAGTATTGATTGAAAAGCCAAGTTTTTGTGACTTTTTAAATGCTGGGAAGGAAGTTTCCATCTTGATGTTGGTGGGTAGGGTATTCCAGTGCCTGAGGGCGAGTACCTTGAAGCTATTACCGCCTGCTTTTTCTCTTTTGTACTGTGGGATGTCGAGATTATCACTGTTATTAGATCTAAGGAGTCTAGTGTGATGATTCTTCTTGACTGCATTGAGGAGATATTTAGGGGCTTTGTTGGTGATACATTTATGCGTGATGCTGCGGGCTTTGAACAGTATTCTTGCTTGAATAGGGAGCCAGTGATTGGATCTTCTGATATGCGAGATGTGATCAGATTTTTTTATGCCTAGTGCCGCTCGAAGGGCTTTGTTTTGCATAAATTGGAGTTTGGCTAGATTAGTATTAGAAGTGCCTAGGTAGAGGACGTTACAATAGTCTAGCTTCGAGAGTGTGAGTGCTCTAGCTAATGTTACACAATTTTTGGCAGAGAGGAATTTACAGCTGAGTGAGATGAGTTTGGCTGTGTAGGCGGTGGAGGAGACAAGTGAGTTTATTTGTTTGGTCATGGTTAAGATGGCGTCTAGGTAGACGCCGAGTGTCTTCACTTGTTTGAGTACTGGGATTGTGGTGTCATCAATGGTGCATAATCATGATGTAGGGAGGCGATATTAGATGCAGAGCCTAGTATGAGCAACTCTGTTTTGTCATCATTGAGGCACAGGCTATTGTTAGCCATCCAGTTTTGGATTAGTGAATAGATTTGATTTATGAGGAGTGTGTCCTGGTCATGATCCCCTGTTAGAGGGATCAGGATCTGCGTGTCATCTGCGAAATTGGTATAAATGACCCCCATAGCGTTCAGTGCTGCAAAGAGTAGTTTGGTTTAGGCATTGTACAGTGTGGGTGATAGACAGGAGCCTTGTAGTACTCCTAGCGGGACTGGTATGGGATCGGCTGCTTCTTTGCCTATGGCCACTCTTGAGGTCCTGTCTGCGAGAAAGGATTTGATCCAATTTGTAGCATTATCTGACATGTTGAAGTTGTTGGCTAAGGTGTCACAAAGTTTGTTGTGGTCGACCAAATCAAAGACCGCTGATAGATCTGGTAGCATGAGTAAGCAAAGTTTACCTGCTTCTCTTGAGGCATCCATTTGTATCTTCAGATCAAGTAGTGCTGTTTCTGTACTGTGGTTAGGACGGAATCCTGATTGTCGGTCCCCCAATAGTTTATTGTGTTCAAGGTGATTTTGGATCTGTGAGTAAGCTATTTTATCGATGATTTTCAGTAGAAATGGGATGGTAGTTATGGGTCGGTAGTTAGTAGGGATTGTGGGGTCCAGTGTAGGTTTTTTAGTAAGGCTGTAACCCATGCTTTTTTAATACTGGCTGGGACAATATTGGTGCTGAAGGAAGCATTGACAAATTCAGTGATGATGGGTGAGAGGGTCGGGGCACATAGTTTGACTAGGTGGAATGGGAATTTATCTTCTTTTCAGTTTGAGGCTTTGAGTTTGTTTATAGTATCTAGTGCTTCTTTGTCAGAGACTGGGATGAATTGAAAAGGAGTACATGTTGGGGCAATAGTGGGGGTGGTGTCAAGAATCAGGGCTGTTTTATTAGCAAGGAGGGATTTTCTGCTATCGATTTTCTTTTGTAGGAGATTTATTTTGGAGGCTATTGCGTCTTGGATTGTGGTGCACCAGGCTTTGCTCGTGTTATGTGGTGCTGTGACTTGGACAGGGTTTTCAAGTTCTCTGAGAATAGTGAATAGCTCTTTACTGTCAGAGTTGGCATTGGCTATTCGTTGGTTGAAGGCGTGTGCTTTATGCTCAATTATAGCTGATTTGTATTTTTTATGAGCAGTTTCAAAGGCTTTTTCTGATTCTGGACTATTTGTTTTCCTATGTAGGTGTTCAAGCGATCTTTTTGTTTGTCTGAGTGAGACTAGTTCTTCATCAAACCAGAAGCTAGAACGTTTGTTGGGTTTTCTTATTTTCGTAGTGATAGGGGCGAGTGCATCGATAGTTTGAGTAAGGCTAAATTTGTAGCATTCTTCTAAGTAATCGGGATTGTTAGTGTTATGTGTGATATTAGCTAGTGCTGATCTCAGCGGTGGAGATAGGTTGTCTGCTGTGATCTTTTTGATATTTCTAGATTCAAAGGTGTCGAGTTGCTTAGGTCTGGTGTGTTCGGTGTTACTATATTCCAGGGTGAAACTGATGATGAAGTGGTCTGACCATGTTACTGGTAGGATGGACTCGATGGTGATTTGAGAGTTTAGGGCGAGGATCCAATCCAGTGTTCTGCCTTTGGAGTGAGTGGGTTCATTGATCATATGGATGAAATTCATGTCTGTCATGGCCAGGTGGAAGGCAGAGGTGCCGGTGTCTGTGGGGTCTCTGTAACCTAGGTTAATGTCTCCTAGGATGAAACATTTTGTTTTAGGCTTGATGATGGGCTTAAGCAGTAATGGGATGTCTAGGTTTGGATGGGAGCTTTTGTTGGGTGATCTGTAGACCACTGTTTGTGGTAGTTTTTGGGTTAGGCGTATATTTGACTAGTAATAGTTCGTAACCCTCTGTTTGTTCTACCAGGCAGGTTCTAAGTTGAAGTGACATTGTAGCTATTATGGCCACTCCACCTCCTTGGAGGTTGTCCCTGTCTGTTCTGAGGATGCTGAATTCTTGTGGGATGGCAATGGTTAGTAAAGGGCCTGCGGGTGGGTGGAGCCAGGTTTCTGTAATTACTAGCATGTCTAGCTGCTGCTCTAGGATGAGGTCATGGATTTCAATGGCGTGCGCTCCAAGTGACCGCTCATTGATAAGTGCTCCTTTGATTTTGGAGGCAGGGTTGGACGGTGATGTGGTGTTGGGATTGGATGACTGGGGAGGTAGGTTTTTGTCTCTTTTTGATCGGTTTATTCTGTTTTTCAGGAGTAGTTATCAGTTGGCTATTTTTTGGCGTGGTTGATGTCGATGGAGGGGTGGTTGTAATAGTGGTGAGGGTGGGCCTTTGGAGGTTGGATCTTGTTCTGGCTCTGAGTCTGTTTAGTCTGTATGTACCCACGTTGGGTAAAGTTTTCATGAGAGGGGGTAGGGTGTGGTGATGGGGGGTGGTATCAACTATGGTGGTGTCAGTAGTCCTCTCAATTGTGTTGTGTATGGTAGTGGTAGGGAATGGGGGGAGGGATGGGAGAAATGGGGTTGGGCATGGGACAGGGTAGTGGCTCTGGCAACCTAGCCTAGCTAGGCCTGCGTTAACCTTAATGAAGTGTCCTTTTGTACAGGGTACTGAGTGGGGCATTATGCAAAAGGGAAACATCGTGGTCAGGAGAGTTAGCATACTTGATTTAGGCGAGTGGGTGGGGAGTAGTGTTAAGCCTCTGTCTCAAGTTGAGTGGCTAGCCCTCAGTTTAAATTGTACTTAGTCTAAGGCTTGCTCAGCTGGGGAGTACTGGGGATGAGGTTAATAGAAAAATTCCCAATAGGGCTAGATCAGGGTTGGTGTTTAATAGGTTGTCTTGCTCATTTGGGTGCGGTGATGTAGAAAGTTTTGATGGTGCTTTTGGTTTGAGTCATAGGAAGCCAAGGTTAAGTAGGCTTGGCCACTGGGTGAGAAACGAGCATAGGAGGCAGCACGCTAGCCAAATATGGTGGTAGGCTGGGCTAGGCATGGACTACAACACACTAATCAAATATGGCGGTAGGCTGGGCTAGGCATGGACTACAACACACTACTCAAATATGGCGGTAGGCAAGGCTAGGCATGGACTACAACACGCTAATCAAATATGTCGATAGGCTGGGCTAGGCATGGACTACAACACGCTAATCAAATATGACGGTAGATTGACATATAGGCTCACCATCAAGGGTACATTACAGGCCTTTTGTATGTGCCCAGCTTGTTGAGGCGAGGGTGGGTCGCGGGCGTGCTTTCCGTTGTTTGGTCTGAGGCCATGCGTATCAGGCAGTCTTATTAATGCGTGTTAAGAGAGGGAGGCTTACTTGTGGCAAGTCTGTTTTCAATCTGCTCTGGGATTGCGTTTGCTCCGGTCAATCAGGGAAGCACTTGGTTGTGAAGCTGGAGTGTGCCGAATATAATGAGTTCAAATGGGCAGGCGATATCCGATGGGAAGGGGGTAGTGTCCTTCGCCGTGCTGCCGGTGCGGACAGGGATAGACAGGAAGGGGCCTTCGCCTCTGTGGGCCTTAGGCGAGGTGGGCCGGCTTGTCTCTCCACCTATGGCAATACGAGTATGATGGTTGCTTGGCAACCAGTGTAAACAAATGGCACTCGTGAGTGGCGGTTGCCATTTTGTGCTCAGCTGAGGCACGGCTTAGGCAGTTCCTCATGGCTCTAGGCAGGATCAATGGGTGCCGTGGCTGGCAGAGCGCAGGAGGCGCTTGCTAGAATGTTGCAGAGGTGCAATTTCTTAGTAATTGCTGCGCGGATCATCGGGCGAGCGGCAGGCATTGGGGATGTCATCTGGAGTTGAGCTGCTCCTGCAGCAATGGTATTGAGTCGGGAGAGGACTCGTCTGCAGCTGTGGTCGGGCTAGAGCCCAGGATGAGAGTGTTCCCATGTTTGTGTCCTGCTGCAAAATGTCATCTCCAAAAATGATTCTGGAAAGTGTGGGTATAGAACTTCCTTGACACATGCTTCCAGTGTTTCAGCTCTCAGAAGTGGTGGTACAGTTACATGTCAGCGCTATATGGCTAACCAGCTGCAACTCGCGGCCTGGAACGATGGCCGGCGGGGATGGGCGAGGGGGTTCTCCTACCGGCTGTGGTGTGGAGATGGAGGCCCTCTACTCGCTCCACGTTCCCGGAACAGCAGATCCTCAGGCCTCGTCTTTCCCTTGTTATGGTCCCGAGGAGAGTCAGGCTCCAGTCCCGGCAGAAAATCCCGGCTTCAGAGCTGGCAAACATCTTACTGATCCTGGGACCTCCCTAGCTGGGTCAATAAGTGATCACTTTTCGTACGGCTGATGACAGCGACACAACTCGCACCCCCTGCTTTTTCATAGGTGATCACACGACAACTGAGTTGGTGAACCCCATCGGCAGTGCAACCCCACTGCACTCATAGACTAACTGTGTAGCTAGCGCTGTGGAAACAGGTGCCCCCCCCAACTTAACCAAGAGTCACAGGGGTGGACCCATTTTTGTAAGAAGCAGGCCCAGACATATCTGTATCCCAAATATACCACGCAACACGAACAAGAAGACCATGACAAAGGGGGCAGGGAATAAAAAAGGTGGCACCATTGATCACTTTATAAAGCACACGCCTATGCCCACAGCGATGACAGAAGGAACACCTAGCGACCACACGCTTACCGAGAAGCCCTAAGCTGCGGCACCTATTGATCTACAGAGTGTGATGGACTCTATGCAGCAGGGCTTTGCCCCAATAAATGACAAGCTAGACAGCATAACAACAAGTGTATCCTCGATTGAGTCCCAACTAGAAAAAGAGATCCAGACAATAATGGAGTCCGAACACACCATCAGCAACATCGAAGACATATGGCCTCACTGCACGAGGCGGTAAGAACACTAACCAAAGATATGAGACATGTGAAGACCAAATGTGAGGACTTAAAATCAAGATCGCGCAGAAACTACCTACGCATTATTGGGGTTCCAGAGGATGCACTTAAAGGCAATATGGAGAGAGCAGTGGAGGAATTACTGTGGGAACTACTGGGGGATCCTGGATGGTCATCTCTCTTCACAATTGAGCGAGCACATAGAGCGCTGGTGACGAAGCCCAAACCAGGTGACTACCCGAGACCAGTAGCTGCTTGTCTGATGGATTTCTGCGACAGAGACCTGGCATCTCGTGCAGCTTGTGAGAAACAGGAGCTCAAAATGGGCTCAAACACAGTGCGTATATTTCCAGACTACACGATAGCTGTACAACAGGAGAGGCGCACATTTTTGGGTACCAAAAAACTGCTCAGAGAAGGCAACATCGCATACGCCATGCTTTTCCTTGCGAGGCTTCGCATTCATTACAACAACAAAACGTAGTTGTTCACGATCCCGGAGGAAGCTGTGGCGTTCATAGAAGCACAAATTCAATGGCTTTGGGATGAGGAGCCACAGAGATCCGAAGCATTAAAAGGAAGCTTCCGCCAACGTAGATCTGGCGATTATGTGTTCATGGAATTTTAATGGTTAATTTGACGCAGCAGTTATGTAAGGCCCGTAACTGGGCAACTGGTTAGTTCCCCACTCGCGGTAACCACCGCCCCTGATGCAAGTGCATTCATGGTGTAGGGTAGTTCTGTTGAAGGGATGGGGGAGGGGATGAACCTAGTTGGAGTTAGGGGGGCTATGAGGGTGGGGGAGCTTAGGCTCGGGGGAGGGAGTTGGGAGAAAAAGTTCCAAAACACACATGGTGAAGGGTATCAAAACTGCCAATACATGGAAAGACAAACTAGCAATTAAAGGTATGGTAATAGATAGAGGATGACACGATATGAGGAGGGTAATTAGTTATAAAAAATGCTGAGCTGGAATGTTAGAGGCTTAGGCTACCCAATAAAAAACATGCAAGGTCTGTGCGTATGCAAACAGAATGGGAGCAAAGATTCTGTACTTCCAGGAGACACACATGCTTAACCATCAGGCCAATCGCATAGCCCCGGATGGGGAGAACAAAGACATTACACTTGATACTCCAATAGGGCACGTGGAGTGATGATAATGATACATTGCTCCCTTTGATTCAAACATTCTTAAACAGTAAGGGATGAACGTGGTCGTTATATATTTGTGCACTGCATGTTGTGTGGACACGAGGTTTTGTTGAGTAACGTGTATGGCCCTAATATAGATGACCCTAAATTTTACAAACAAAGTATTTGACAGATGCGCAAAATACCCAACAGCTTTACTACTTTGTGGGGGGACTTCAACACAATACTTGATTTACAATTAGCTCAAACTTCCACCATGGCTAGACAAACCCACCAATGCAGCCCGCATCATCCTGACACATAAGGAAAACCTAGGACTTGAGGATGTCTGGCGTGTCTTGATATAAAGGACTGGGGGTACACATTTTATTCCTCAGTAGACGATATGCATTCGCGCATAGATATGTGACTGATCTCACACACGTTGCTGAACTGGGTTCTAGATTGTCAGACATTATCAGACCATTCACCAGTTCTACTGACTGTGCAATTGTCAGGACACATTGGGAGGAAAACACAGTGGCGTTTTAAACCAGCGGCCCTAGAAAGACCAGGTATTCCGACTCAATACGAGGGAACATACCACACAGTACTTTGATAGTAATGATGACTCTGTAACATCACAGACAACACTGTGGCAGGCATTCAAGGCCTATATCAGAGGCATAGCTATATCGACCGAATATGGGGTGTTGCGGGATATAAGGAGAGAACTGAGACGAGGTGAATTAGAACTGTCCCGACTACAACAGGGATATGCTACTGACCCCTCCCCTGAGAAAAGACAGGACATAAAGGTCACCCTTGACAAATACTGTGAAATAAACAGCAGACAGGGAATTGAGACATTTTGACAGACCTGCTGCCGCCCGGCGATATGGTGAAGCGGATAGACCAGGCAAACTTCTGACACACGTGGTCAGGGCTGACAGGGGATGCCCGCATATTTCAAGCATAACACGTACAGATGGCCAAGTGGCAAATTCAGATAGCGATGTGAACAAGGTGTTTTATGACTACTATACCGTATTGTATTCCCCAAAAGGGGAAACTGCGGCTTCAGCAATAGATGATTATCTGTGGAAGGTACCCACAACACTCCCATCAGAAGATGCCAGAATGTCACTAGATGAACCTATAAGTATGCCTGAGGTCAAGAAGGCTGTTAAAGATTTGCGGGGATCAGACGGGTTTGGCGCTGAATTCTACAAAGATTTCGCGAAAGAAGTCACCCCCCGCTTAATTCAAGTATGGTCGGAAGCCCTGGTATCAGGGACGCTACCCAGCTCAATGTGAGAGGCAATCATTATACTGCTACTTATACCTGATAAGGCTGCAAACGAATGTGGGTCATGCAGACCCCTTTTGCTAATAAACAATGATGCCAAAATATTTGGGGAAATCCTGGCAACACGACTGATTCTACTGATACAATGTATGGTACATGAAGATCAAGCAGGATTCATACCTGACAGATTGACAGCACTAAATATACGCAGAATGTATAATATTATCGCACAAGTTCCACAAGACAGCTGGGCGGTAGCTGTAGCCTTGGATATGCAAAAGGCATTCGATACTGTCTCCTGGCCATTCCTCTTTAGGGTATTGGGAAATTATGGGTCTGGGCCCTACTTCATAAGATGGATACAGATATTATATTCACAGCCATATTGCAAGGGTATATACGAATGGCACACTGTCACCTTTACTTCAGTTGAGTGGCGGCACCAGGCAAGGATGCCCATTGTCACCCTTGTTCTTCGCTTTAATAATAGAACCATTGGCGGATTTAATTTGTACCCGGTTCGGGAATGCCGGTATACAAATTGGTGATCGACCAAAATGAATTACACTCTCCGCTGATGATGTCATGTTATATGTGAGTGAACCAGAGCGCAACCTCCGTCGAATAATAAACGCAGTAGTTGAATTTGGCAGACACTCGGGCTTACATTTAAATAGTGACAAATCTGAAATATTTCCACTAACAGACAGCACCCAGAAGCCAGCAGATACATGGGGTCTTAGGTGGTCACCACAGAATGTTAGGTATTTGGGGATAGAGATAGCAGACACCATCTCACTGACCAAAACCCTGAATTATGACATATACAGGACTAAACTGGCTGTCAAACATGATAGATTGAAACACCTCCCCATATCACTGGCGGGCCGAGTTGCTCTTGTAAAAATGATAATACTCCTTAAATTGCTGTATGACTTTCATAACATAATGATGTGGCTTGGCAGGACATTCTTTACTAATCTAGCCAGGGTTGTATGGAACGGACAGGTTAGGGCCAAATGGTGCAGTCTCACATCGCTTATGAAATAGGAGGTCTCTTCACCCCGGAATTTGAATTATTCGACTTGACGGCACAAATACACTTTGCGACATACTGGCGGGTCAAGGCATGAGCCCCTGTCATGACCCCTGCCCCTGGCCTTGGCAGTCAGGCCATCTGGGCTGCACCACGGTCTTCCATCATTGCCTCAAGGGCCCCATCATGTCCCCTAAGACTCTCTTGGAGTCAGTCCTGGTGTCTTTGGCGCCAGGCTCATATGGGAAGTCAGAGAACTGGAACTCACAATAGCAGTTGCACACCATGGATGCCCCCGCATGGCTCAGTTCCAGAACTGAGGCATGCGGTCTAGCATTTTAGGTGTGGTCAGGCCTGGGGGCACCTCGGATACCTGCAGGCTATATAAGCCACACCCAAGCTGGAGAACACGCTTCGCATTACTCTGCTGGTCGCAGCGTGACGCTCACTACGGTCTGTTGGAATCTTCCTCAGCATTCCGGGCCTGATTACCTGCAAGAACAAGAACACTGTTAGTATTCGCTTACATACTAGTGAGCCCTGCTTCTGTCCTCCGCTCCAGAATCCCAAACATCCAGCATCTCAGCGAACGCACGCTCTATCTTGGAAGCCTCAACCTGGGAAGAAAGAGAACTGAGAAGCAACATTAGTAAGCGTTTATTCTTCAACATTGAAAAACAACCAAAAGGCGCACACTTACCTGAATTTGACTTGCTTTTGGTCCACGTCCATTCCGGGCCATTCAACGACCTGCAAGAAGAAAGAAAAGGCCGATTAACACGCAGAAGTGCTAGAAGGCGGTTCACGCAACACTTTACTCACCACTCTCCATCTTCTCGGCAACATACAGTCCGGAACATCACGGCGGCCAGCAAGAAAGGGACAACAAACAGGTTAGCACAAGAAAGGCACATAGCGCCGTGCTCTGCGCTTTCACTTACCATCTCGTGCACAGCCCCAGGCAGCACGGCATCACCAGAACTCCTTCCGCACCTAAGAAAGAAGGAAAGACATTGAAAGGGGCAATTGCAAAATAAAGGACAAACTGCCAAAACAGCAGACTTACCTGACGAACAGAGTCGCAGCAGGTCTGGACTCTGAGGGGCCCGCACCAGGGAAGCAACTAGGTTGTGACGTGCCCATCCACAATGCACCCCTGCACAGAACAGCAGGACGGAGAGTGCACTATACCAAAAAGCAAGACCTGGTCCTCAGCCGAACAAGAGTCCAAGGGAGTGGGTCCAAGGTTGGAAGCAGTCCAGCCAGACTGGGTGGCGTCCCTGTGGATACCAGGTGAGCGTTACAGAATGCAAAGCCTCACAAACCACAATACACCTGGGCGTCATGGAAACCTCGGAAACTGACCAGTTAGCTCAGATGCTGGGGCAGTTACGCGCTGAGGTGCATTCAGCCAGGCAGCAGACCAACGTCTTGCGAAGGGAATTGATAGTGGCTAAGGAACGCACAGATGATTTAAGTAGACAACTCCTCCAATCACAGGCCGGACAAGCCCCAGATGATTTAAGTAGACAACTCCTCCAATCACAGGCCGGACAAGCCCCATTGCCAGGGAATGTTTCATCAATGTCAGCACCGCCGATCAATCCGGTACAGATCACTCTTCCAGGAGCAGTTCCTTTAGCCCCACCGGAGCATTTCACGGGGACCCTAGGAAGTATGCAACCTTCATGAACCAGTGTTGCCTCCATTTTCTTTGCAGACCTGGGGCCTTTCCTAATGATCAGTCGCGGGTTGCCTTCGTGTTGTCTTATTTGATGAGCAGTACTGCAGACTGGTCTGTACCCACTGCTACGTGACGTCGGGGGCTTCCAGCAGGAGATGGAAAAGCTCTTCGCCTGTCGTACTCATGGCCAGGCACTAGACAACAAACTCTTGTCCCTCCGTCAAGGAAACCAAGACTTATTAACATATATAGCGACATTCAACAGGCTTGTGATTGAAGCAGGGTGGCCGGAGGAGAAGATAACCATGCTATTTCACAGGGGTATATGGGGGGAGCTAAAGGATGTTATTGCCCAAGTGGTGGATCTACCAAAAGACTGTGCAGAGTTTATCAACTTTGTGGTTCAACTTGATCACAGGTTGCAAGACCAAAGGGGAGATTGGAGCAGACCATACACTCGGCCTATGTTCTTGCGGTCTAAGGACCATGTTATACGGGTGGCAAACAATGCGGTGGAAGCAATGCAACTGGGAGGGGTAAGACCCCCTTTAACCAAAGCTGAAATAGACAAGAGAAGGGAACAGCAGCTAAGCCTATACTGCGGAAAAGCAGGTCATTTCCTCAAAGAGTGTCCAGTAAAGCCACCAAGGAGAACCTTAGGAGCCACGGATAAGGAAAACACGAATGAAGAGTCAGAAAACTACCAAGCACGGCAAATGTAGGGGTCCATTTGTTGAGCGAAGAAAGTCAACTACAGACCTCCCATTTTGCGTTGCCCGTGATCCTAATCAACCACCAGCAGCCGTCTAGGCTGCATACTGTAGAAGCATACATCGACAGCGGAGCAGTTGGGAATTATATGGAGCAGGATCTTGCAGCAAAGATGGGGCTCTCTGTGTGCCCTAAATTGACCACCGAGACAGTGACCACCGTTGATGGTACAGAAATTGCTTCCAGTCCAGTATCCAAATGCACAACAGTTCTAACCCTTCTGTGTCAGGACGGCCACCGGGAATCTATTGCTTTCGATCTCATCAAGACGCCTCAGTTCCGGTTGATAATAGGGATGCAGTGGTTGGTCGCACACAATCCGCATATTGATTGGCGTGCAAGGGAATTGGTCTTTTCAGAAGGCTGTACTCGCACTTGCTATTACAAAGGAAGGAAGTCAACTAATACAAGCCCATCTGTCCATGGAACAGCGGCAATAGCCCTGGGTGTGATCGGTACCCTACCAAGTGAATACCAGGACTTTCAAGATGTGTTTCAAAAGGAACAAGCTAACACCATGCCACCACACAGACCCTATGATTGCCAGATTGATCTGGTACCTGGTGCACAAATCCCTTGTGGTCGAATCTATGCGCTTACAGAACCAGAGAATCAACATTTGAAGTCCTACTTAGATCAATACCTGGCTAATGGTTTTATCCACCCTACGAAGTCACCAGCAGCATCTCCCCTATTCTTCGTACTGAAGAAGGAAGGAGATTGAGGACTTGCATCGACTATCGCGCAATGAACCAAATCACTGTTAAAAATCGTTACCCCCTGCCGCTTATTCCAGAATTGTTAGACTAGGTCAAAGATGGCCACATCTACACGAAATTGGACCGTAGAGGAGCATACCATCTTGTCAGAATTGAAAAGGGGGATGAATGGAAGACAGCGTTTTGTACCAAATATGGCCTATTTGAATACCAGGTAATGCCATTTGACCTTTGCAACGCCCCCGCTGCATTTCAGTAATTCATGAACGATGTCCTGAGAGAGCTGATTGACGTCTGTGCCCTGGTCTGTATAGACGATATTCTAGTATACTCAGCCTCAAAACAGGACCACATCAAGCATGTTTGTTCCGTCCTTACGAAGCTCTGCCAACATCACCTCTATGCCAAACTCGAAAAATGTTCATTTCACGTCACCGATGTAGAGTTCCTCGGCTTCATCCTCACTCCAAAGGGAATCCGAATGGATGTGCACAAGGTTGACGCCATTCTAAACTTGGCAGCCCCAAGTTCATTCAAAGGGGTCCAGAGCATGTTGGGCTTTGCAAACTTTTACCGACGATTTATTCCGGGATTTTCTCAAATAGTGCATCCAATCACATCATTGTTGAGGCAGTGCAACAAGAAGTTCCAGTGAAAGGAAGAGGCAGAAAAGGCCTTCCAAGAACTCAATGTGAGATTCACTTCCACCCCGACCTTACGACACCCTCGCCCCGATCTTCCGTATGTGGTGGAAACAGACACCTCCAGCATGGCGATGGGTGTTGTTCTCTCGCAAAGGAAACAACAAACCGGCCAGCTACATCCTGTAGCCTTCTGGTCGCGTGAGTTTTCACCACCTGAACTCAATTACGCTATCACGGACAAGGAGCTCCTAGCCATCAAATCAGCCTTCAAGGCCTGGCCACACTATCTTCTAGGTGCCAGGCACACTATCACTGTGATAACGGACCATGGAAATCTACAATATCTAAAAACTGCAAAGGCTCAATCCTCACGACAGCTACGCTGGGCCCTTTTCTTTCCAGAGTATGATTATGTGATCACGTTTCGACCCGGGGTCAAAAACGGAAAAGCCAATGCCCTTTCCCGCATGGGTACTGATGAACTGGTATACACGACCCCCGATCCCGTGACCATCATCCCGAGTGACAAGCTCCTGGGCATTACAACAACGATGACTCAGAACAAACTACTGCAAGAGATCCGACAAGTGATGACTCCTGAGTAGTTACAAGAATGGGATTTGTGGGGAGAACACTATGCAGTCAAGGACCAACTACCATATTTCAGGAACCGTCTATTCTTGCCCAAGAAGGAGCTTCAGGAACAGGTCATCTCAGGGTATCATGACTCCCTAATTGAGGGCCACCCTGGAATTGCTAAGACTCTAGCCAAGGTAAAGCGAAGCTACTGGTGGCCCACATGGCGTAAGGACACCATTCAATTCATCATCTCTTGCGGCGTATGTGCACAAAATAAGTCGTCTAAGCAGAAACTAGCTGGACTCCTCAGACCACTGGAAATTCCGCTGGTACCCTGGCATACATTATCTCTTGACTTTATCACAGACCTACAGTCCAGTCAACGATACAACACCATTCTAGTGGTCGTAGACTTGTTTTCTAAAATGGCCCACTTCCTGCCATTTAAAGGTCTTCCAAATGCATCTAGCCTGGCAAAGGTATTCCTTGAACACATCGTACGACTTCATGGGCTCCCGTCAGTGCTGATCTCTGATCGAGGTACCCAATTCGTATCCAACTTCTGGAGAAAATGCTGTTCAATGGCTCAAATCGACATCAGACTATCCACTAGCCACCACCCCCAAACGGATGGCCAAACAGAGAGAACGAACCAAACGCTCGAACAGTACCTGCTCTGTAGGTTACATCAAGTGGAAGGGAATTGGAAAGACTTGCTGTGGATAGCCGAGCATGCTTATAATAATTCCCTGCACATCAGTAAGGGACAGACCCCATTTTACACAATATACGGCAGACATCCACGCACCTCCGAACTGGACGTCCCCACGACTGTGGAAATGCCGGCCATTAAAACCTTGCATACCATCATTTCTCAGGCCTTCACAAGAGCCGTCGAACATTTACGACAAGCCAAAGACCGCCAAAAGAAATACGCAGACCAGCATCGTGAAAGGGCTCCCAACTACCAGGTGGGAGATGAAGTTTGGTTAACATCAAAACACGTGCCTATAAAAGGAACCCGGACATTTTGCCCACGATATTTAGGACCTTTCACCATCAAATCTATTATAAACCCAGCTGCAGTTAAACTGGCCTTGCTTGCCAAAATGCATATTCATCCTGTGCTCCATGTGTCTCTCTTGAAACCAGTTCAACCTGGAACCCGGATAATCATACCACCCGAACCAGTAATGGTAAATGGAAAACCGGAGTTTGAGGTCAAGAACATCCTGGACTCAAAGTATGTCAGAGCAAAACTATACTATCTAGTGGACTGGAAGGGGTATGGTCTGCAGGACAGGACATGGGAACCCTGTGACTGCATTCATGCACCACGTTTCATACAGTGTTTCCATCGTGCTTATCCCACCAAGCCAGGACCAGACGGGAGAACCACCCTGAGAGGGGCCTTGGGGGGGAGTGCTGTCATGACCCCTGCCCCTAGCCTTGGCAGTCAGGCCATTTGGGCTGCACCACAGTCTTCCATCATGGCCTCAAGGGCCCCATAATGTCCCCCAAGATTCTCTTGGAGTCAGCCCTGGCGCCTTTGGCGCCAGGTTTATATGAGAAGTCAGAGAACTGGAACTCACAATAGCAGTTACACAACATGGATGCCCCCGCATGGCTCAGTTCCAGAACTGAGCCATGCGGTCTAGAATTTTAGGTGTGGTCAGGCATGGGGGCACCTGGGATACCTGCAGGCTATATAAGCCACGCCCAAGCTGGAGAACATGCTTTGCGTTACTCTGCTGGTCGCAGCGTGACGCTCACCACGGTCTGTTGGAATCTTCCTCAGCATTCCGGGCCCCATTACCTGCAAGAACAAGAACACCGTTAGTATTCGCTTACCTACTATTGAGCCCTGCTTCTGTCCTCCGCTCCAGAATCCCAAACATCCAGCATCTTGGGGAACGCTCGCTCTATCTTGGAAGCCGCAACCTGGGAAGAAAGAGAACAGAGAAGCAACATTAGTAAGCGTTTATTCTTCACTATTGAAAAACAACCAAAAGGCACACGCTTACCTGAATTTGACTTGCTTTTGGTCCACGTCCATTCTGGGCCATTCAACGACCTGCAAGAAGAAAGAAAGGCTGATGAACACGCAGAAGTGCTAGAAGGCAGTTCGCGCAACGCTTTACTCACCGCTCTCCATCTTCTCTGCAAAATACAGTCTGGAACATCACGGCGGCCTGCAAGAAAGGGACAACAAATAGGTTAGCACAAGAAAGGCACATAGCGCTGCGCTCCGCGCTTTCACTTACCATCTCGTGCACAGTCCCAGGCAGCACGGCATCACCAGAACTCCTTCCGCACCTAAGAAAGAAGGAAAGACATTAATAGGGGCAATTGCAAAATAAAGGACAAACTGCCAAAACAGCAGACTTAACTGACGATCGGAGTCGCAGCAGGTCTGGATTCTGAGGGGCCCGCACCAGTGAAGCAACTAGGTTGCGACGCGCCCATCCACTACGCACCCCTGCACAGAACAGCAGGACGGAGAGCGCACCATACCAAAAAGCAAGACCTGGTCCTCAGCCGAACATGAGTCCAAGGGAGTGGGTCCAAGGTTGGAAGCAGTCCAGCCAGACTGGGTGGCTTCCCTGTGGATACCAGGTGAGCGTTACAGAATGCAAAGCCTCACAAACCACAATACACCTGGGCGTCATGGAAACCTCGGAAACTGACCAGTTAGCTCAGATGCTGGGGCAGTTATGCGCTGAGGTGCATTCAGCCAGGCAGCAGACCAACGTCTTGCGAAGGGAATTGATAGTGGCTAAGGAACGCACAGATGATTTAAGTAGACAACTCCTCCAATCACAGGCCGGACAAGCCCCATTGCCAGGGAATGTTTCATCAATGTCAGCACCGCCGATCAATCCGGTACAGATCAGGTTGCCGGTCTGGTAACAACGGTACCGGTATGCTTGCTGGTACCGTTGTTAACGGACCGGCAAACTCCAAGTTGTGCCGCGGGTGCGGTCTAACCTGGCGGAATGAAAGGCACCCACGAGCACAGCATGCCTGTAGCACCGGCACCATTATGAACGGTGCTGGTGCTACAGGCATCCCCATTCCCATTGAGCCCTATGGGGCTGAAATGGGAATGGGGATCTACCAGCACCGGCACCCGCGAAAGGGCAATTACTGGGACCGGCGGGGTCAGAATACCCCAGTAATTGCCTATTCGCGGGTGCTGGACTTTCATACCTGTATGGAGGTAGCCTTGCCGCTCTTACCAGCAAGGCTACCTCCAACCTCGTAATGATGCCCAATGCTTTGAAGACAGAAAAGGAAGAACACACACAACACTTTATGTTACCTATAATGTTGCACACATTCTTTTATGCTGTTTTCACTTACATATTTCAATTTCATCCAGCTCTAGTGAGACAAAAGGTTGATATTACTTTTTCTGAAATCCTAAAAACAGTGCCATTATTTGCAGGATCATCATTGCAATATCGCTACAATTTATGTTATAAAAAGTGTGGTTATTATAAAAAGTAATAGGAACTGAAGGTTGACAAAAGAGAATGGGAATCTTCCATTTTGTAAGGTACACATTGCTAGCAAGAAGGCTGCTTACGGCACAGGATACAATTCAACACATTAATCATTTTGCGATACTTCTTGTAGCCACATTTTGTACAATGTGTTCTTTTTACTTCCTTATGCTTATAGCATTGCATGAAGTTATGTTTTATAATTTAAATGAAGTATCCAACAATGAGACATCTCTTTCTATCCCCAACAAAAGCATGAGTGATATTTACCCTGATTTTTCCAAACAAATTAACCGAGTAATGAGGGATGTTGGAGAAGATTATCGGGATATAAATGCATACCTTGATAATTTAGCCTATTAAAAAAAATAATGCAGAACTGGCACATGAGTGAGGTGGGGAGAAGGACGTCAGATGAGAGCTGTTTTGTATGTTCTCTCATCCCTTATACCAGGAGCGCAACCAGAACATTTATAGCAAGCAAAATACCTATACATGATGTGAAGTGTCTCAGCTATCTAGCAGCATGCCTGACAAGAGGGCAATAAGAAGGGAAATGGGCAACCCTATGATGGATGTCAAAAAGAAAGTTCCCAAATGAATATGCTTACATACAAATGCAGATGATAATAAAGGATCCGGATTGGAAGAGCAGAATGCTCCTGTACTCATTTAGTGGTCTGATTGGAGGATAGATGAGGATTGTTGAATAAAAGAGACTGAATTGTGCAGATACATGGGAAACACCAGGATTGGCAGGATGCTGGGAGAGACCTCCGTTATTGGTATATGGACAAGTAGCCACCAGTACAGGTTGGAAAGGAGGATTGTTGGGATGCAATGCACTATATTGATGACAGCACCAGTGAAGGTAGTGCAAATAGTGAATGAGGAATGTCTTGGATTCAGCCAAGTATGCAAAGTTACTAACATGGGTTGAAGATGAAGCAGGACCTGTATTCATACTGCCCATGAAGAATGTGACACTATGTTTCAGAAACAAGGGTCAGACCAAAGTTGGAAAAAATAAAGGATACAATCAAATAATTGATGTGCCAGGAATGACAGGAGGAACTGCTGTGATAATGGACCATTATTGGGCCTGTGGATCCCAAGCTTATTTGAAGCTGCCTAAAAATTGGGGAGGAATATGTTCTATAGTGATAATACATGTTCCTGTGTTGGTTATCCCCCAAAGGGATCTCCACATCACTGACCTTCCAAAAATGGATGCACACCAAAGTGAGAAGAGGTCGCCTAGCCTCATATGACAGAAGAGAAAGAACTAATTTTTGACAAAATCAATAGAAGCTTATCATGACATTCCAGATGAGCACACATTGTTTGGCAGGACAGCAGTCATATTTACAGATATATCCCTGCCAGGACTTCAGGCTGCAGTGAATGCCAAGTGGTTACAAGTCACCAGATATGAGCTGCTGCAAACCATTAATACAATGATAAGATAAAAGGATTTAATGCGATTAAAGAAGAATTGAGGGCCATTAGGCTCATGACCCTCCAGAACAGGTATGTGCTGAACTTAATTACAGCAATGGAAGGAGGCATGTGAACATAAATTGGGCCTTCTTGCTGTACATACAACCTGCCCATGATGGATAAAATGGAACCCTGATGGAAGCAATAACTATGTTGTCAACTCTGCATACGTAAATGGTGGAAGAAGTTGAGACCGAAGATGAAGATTGGTTTTCGTCTCTGTACTCGTGGGTTCTAACCTAGATGGCAAATACCTTCAAAATGTTAGGAGCAATATTAGTGTTATTGTTGCTAGCATTCTGTCTTACATGAATAATCATAGGACAATGTATGAAGAAAGTGAAGAAAGCATTTGGGATGAAGATAATGATCGATGTGAATGCTGTGGCTAAAGAGCACACACAGACCGAACTCATGAGCACCTGAAAGGAAATACCATCGCACCTCCAGGAACAAACTGTCAGTATCCTAAGGACCATAAGAACTATGTGGGACGATAAGTATTCTGTTCACCGAATGGGTAATGTTGCTACATGACCTGGAGTGTGGATAAACACATAAAGAATGCAGGTGAAGTGGGGTGACAGAGATGTGGATTCCGAACAAAACACAGTGTGAACAAAAAGTGAAGAAAATTGAGAAAGTGGTCCAGGACTTGCCAGTGGGGAGAATGTAGAGAGGCAAATGAACACATCATCTATATAGCCCATGCCCTCACCTCTGTCATATTGGAAGAACAGCAAGAGAACACTGAGCATGACACCTGGTATCATCCAGATACCACATTGAAGGTATGAGAGACGTTATGCACTGAAACAACCTTACTGAATGTACCCTTGAACTGATGCGGTAGTCATCAGTCTGTAAGCACTGCTGAACATAGAAGAACTGTAAGTAAAGTCTGACAAGTGTGAAGTGACGTCATGAAGAAGAGAAGCTATGTGGATGCACTAAACCTGACGTACGAATATCTGGAGAATGAAGATTTGACTAAAATAATAAAGTAAATACATATGCAAATATGAATAAAAACCATATACACTGAGAAGATAAGTAACAGATGTATATACGCAGAAACGCAAGGTAGATAAGACGATGTAGAAGCTTGCTAAAGTAGGAAATGTAACGCAAGTAAAGCAGCCATGCTGAGAAAATTGACATAGGCATTGTATAATAGTAAGCGAGAAGCCTCAAAGAGAAAGACCAAGGCTGAAGAGCTGACAGACGCCAGAATGCAGATTTGTGCAGAATAAAGGATGTTTGTTTGGCTTAGGATCAAGGATGCCACAGCAAGAAGCACACGCCATACTTGAAAGGAGTCCAAGACGATAAGTCATGTCCGTAAGACATATTTCTCTTAGGTTAAGCAAAGGAGTGAATAATTGTGAGCGCCAAGTATTGTACAATCAAAGATGCAAAAAGCACATGCAAGGCGGAGCAACCAAGTTTCCAGAGGCCGAAGAGAGTAATAGCACCCAATATAATTGAATCAAATAGCACTAAATAAAAGGACAGAATGGACAAAATCATGGTTTCCTCACATGTGGTGTAAGACCAGCAGACAAGATCTATTCATAAAGCTCCATACGAAGATAGCAACGTGCATTCACTCTCTTTTACAGTTCTGAGGAAGAGAACAGTCAGCAAGGTCAACTACAGAGAAGAAGCATTGGCTGAGGGCCTAGCTGATGAGAGATGGTAGGCTAATTAGCTAAGGAGGGCAGTTGTCTGATGTTGTTCCCCTGCACCTGGGTTTGGTGGCTTACGTGCTGCTAACAAGACGAATGTTCAAGGTTGGAGGAGAGTGCCAACCAATCATGAGTGCCTAAGAAATGGTGGACCATACATTGTTGCAGAAGTCTATCCGCTGCTGTTATGCTATTATCAATATTTTATGTAGTTAGAGGTTGGTCAATGTATGCACCCATCAATATTGGTCGAATTGTGGTACTCTGCATGCTCCACAATCAGTGCATCAGGTGCAAAGTGCCAGAACCAGTGGAAAGCCTTGAGGGGAGTTCTTGAGGTTTTGTTAACCATGGCAGAACACATGAGGAAACCACAGTACTTCAGGGGCTATCTTGTTAAAAATCTTTTGCACATAGAAGTTCAGTGCTTTAAGTGGGCCGGGCCAGCCGGGGCCAGGCCCTGGCAGTCTCCGAAAGTGGGGCTGAGCCGGGGCCCTACCAGGCCCAGGGTCTCACCACACCACATCGGGACACATTATCCTGCCACGGCCACAACAGCGATGGGAGATGCGCCCGCCATTCTCAAGTCAGGCAAGCTGACCGAAGTGCCAGCCAGCCACTGTGCCGCTCAAACTTACAGTTGGAACGACTATTTGGATGTCAGTCAGTGTAACTTTGTTTCCCCACCCCCTGCCCTGGTCACCGACGTTATGTATTTGTGTGCATACCTTACTATGGTTTGTGTACTTTTCAAGCCAACTTAAAGTACACAACCTATTGTAAAAATGTATCTATTTATGTGCATACCTTACTATGGTTTGTGTCTTTTCAAGCCGTCTTTTGAAGCATAGAAATATGCAACACATTTCTATGTTTATAAAAGATGGCTTGGAAAGTACACAGACCATGGTAAGGTATGCATACAAATATATACATGCTTACATACATTTATATATTTGTTTGTGAACCTCACTATGGTTTGTGTACTTTTCAGTCCACGTCCATCATGCAAGCCACACCCCCAAATGAGGGCCCCCTTCAATTTCTTACCCCACATAAAGCCCTGTAGAAGTCCATAATACTAGCAGTGTGTGCAGTCATAATAATGGCAAGCATGTGCTTGACTGTTAGTTATCACCCGTCTGGATACTTGATGCTAGCGGTCTAGTTTCAGCATATCAGTACATGCTAGCCTATCCCTCATTAGCTATGTGTTCAACTTCACATGTGAACGCCTGGTGGATTTATCAAAATTAACCTCACTGGCGACCGTACAGACATCAGATTTCAGAAAATAAGAAATCAGACGCGAGGGCACTCCAACTCGCATTCAGAATCTCAGAAAGTTTTGTTTATTTCTATAGGGTCCAACAGAGTTTGTCAAAGAAAGAGAGAAAATAGTTTCCACTCAAGAGAAATTATTCGACTTGATATTTAAAAGTGAAAACAAATAATTGTTCCACTTGATCCTAAAAGTGGAACATGCATATGTAAACTGAAAAATCCAAATGCAAAGTGCATAGAGTGCTTAAGGACCATGATACCTAAATACCTTGCAGGTCCAATGCGGGCTACACTTGTACCTTCTACGGAGGCTGCACAGCGGCCTCCACTGGGAGGTCCAATGAGGGCTACACTCGCAGCTCCTACGGAGGCTGCACAGGGGGCGCCGCCCAGAGGTCCAATGAGGGCTACACTTCTAGCTCCTATGGAGGCTGAACAGGGGCCTCCACCCAGAGGTCCAATGAGGGCTACCCTTGTTGCTCCTACGGAGCCTGCACGGGAGCCTCCACCGGGAGGTCCAATGAGGGCTACACTTGTAGCTCCTAAGGAGGCTGCACAGGAGCCTCCACTGGGAGGTTCAATGAGGGCTACAAGTGTAACTCCTGCAAAGGCTGTATATGAGGTGCCACCTGGAGGTCCAGTGAGGCTACACTTGTAGCTCCTATGGAGGCTGCACAGTGGCCTTCCCTTGCAGGTCCAATGCGGGCTACACTTGTACCTTCTACGGAGGCTGCACACCGGCCTCCACTGGGAGGTCCAATGAGAGCTACACTTGTACTTCCTACGGAGGTTGTACAGGGGCCTCCACTGAGAAGTCCAATGAGGGCTACACGTGTACCAATGAGGGTCATACAGGTTGTTCACACACCGAGGCTATGCAGGGGACTTCACTGGAAGCTCTAATGAGCACTACACTGGTACGTCCTACAGAGACTGCCCAGGGAGCTTGAGCTGAAGGTTCAATGAGGGCTACAGTTGTAGCACCTCCAGAGGCTGCAAGGGGGCTCCACCGGGAGGTCCAATGAGGACTGAGTAGGTTTTGTCCGAGCTAGTACTTTTTTAACACGAAAGAAAAGGGCGGTTGAACCAAACTTTTGAATGAGAGTGACTATCACTCTCACTACATGTACTGTGCATGCAGCATAAAATCAGAGGGTGAGACAGAAACCGAGACAGTGATCAATTTGATCAGTTTTTTTTTGTAGAGAATTGATTGCATCTAAAGTATTAACATCTATTGTTCCACACGCTCAATCCAAAAGTTTTACATGATTAATACAATAGTCCATGAAAAGCGACAGTGGTAAGATGCTACAGCCTATATAGGAAGCTAGCCCTGGGGTGCGGTGTTGAGCCGCCTGTATATCAGGGGACAGAAAAAGAGGACATAAACAATTGATCAATAGCCATTTCATTTCTTCTTTTTTTTTGGATGTGCAATGTCACAAAATAGCTTTTGCAATTTTTCACGGCACTTCTGGCAAAGGATTCCCTTCCCAATCATCCAGGGTTATTGTCAACCCAGGTAGGAAATGTGTAAAACATCAACTGAGCTTAAAAAGAGTGGTGGAGCGCCCAGTATGGTATTAATGGCAATATCTTGATTTTAATAGCCTATATCCCAGGTACTGAAACCTTGTGATGAAGACTGAGCAGTTGGCCTAACTGTGTACTGGCTGCTCGACCCGTCTGCTGTTTTATTTAGACTGTGGCAGTTGTGTTCCTGCCATCCCTACATCTGTGTCCACTGAGGTCTAGACTTGTACCTCCTACCGAGGCTACACCCGGGGCTCCACTGGAAGGCCAATTAGGGTAATACAGGTTGCTCATATGGAGGCTGCGCAGGGGACTCCACCGGGAGGCCCATTGAGGGCTACACTGGAGGCTCCACCGGGTGGTCCAATGAGGGCTACACTGGTAGCTTCTATGTAGGCTACACAGGATGCTCCACCGGGAGATCCATTGAGGGCTAGACTGGAGGCTCCACCGGGAGGTTCAATGAGGGCTACACTGGAGGCTCCACTGGGTGGTCCAATGAGGGCTACACTGGTAGCTTCTATGGAGGCTACACAGGATGCTCCACCGGGAGATACAATGAGGGCTACACTGGAGGTCCATTGAGGGCTACACTGGAGGCTCCACCTGGAGGTCCAATGAGGGCTACACTGGTAGCTTCTATGGAGGCAGGACAGGATGCTTCACCGGGAGATCCAATGAGGGCTACACTGGTAGCAACAGGGTAGGGTATTCATGTGGCACAGAGATATCCAACACTGGCAGCATGGGGAGCACTGATATAGGATGCACTGGGAGCAAAGGGGAGCATTGATGGGGGTTGTGCAGGGAGCATGGGGGAAAACTAATGGTGGCTGCACTGGGAGCACGAGGGGCACTTATGGAGGCTTCACTGGGAGAATGGGGAGCACTGATGAAGCTGCACTGGCAACATGGGGAGCACCGATGGGGAGGATGCACTGGGAGCATGCAGAGCACTAATAGAGGCTGCTCTGGAGGCATGGGGAGCACTGTTGAGGCTGCACTGGCAGCATGTGGGAGCATTGATGGAGGCTGCACTGACAGCATGGGGAGCAAGGGGAGCACTGATACTGGCTGCAGTGGAAGCAGGAGGAGAACTGATAGAGGCTGCACTGGGAGCACGGGGAGCACTGGTGGAGGCTGCACTGGGAGCACTGATGATTGCTGCACTGGCAGCAGGAGGAGCACTGATGGAGGATGCACTGGGAGCATGGGGGAACACTAATGAGACGCCACTGGCAGTGTGGGGGAGCACTGATAGGGGCTGCAAATGGAGCACTGATTGAGGCTGCACTGGGAGCACGGTGGAGCACTGATGCTGGCTGCACTGGAAGCATGAGGAGCACTGATGGTGGCTGCACTGGCAGCATGGGGGAGCACTGATGAAGGCTGCACTGGCAGCATGGAGGTCCACAGCTGGAGGCTGCAAAGGGAGCACTGATGGAGGCTGCTCTGGGAGCACGGGGCAGCACTGATGGAGGCTGCACTGGGAGCTCGGGGCTGCACTGATGGGGGCTGCACTGGAAGCATGGGGGAACAGAGATGGAGGCTGCAAAGGGAGCACTGATGGAGGCTGCACTGGCAGCATGAGGAGCACTGATGCTGGCTACACTGGCAGCATGGGGTGCACTGATGAAGGCTGCACTGGGAGCATGAGAAGCAATTATGGAGGCTGGACTGGCAGCATGGGGGAGCACTGATGCTAGCTGCACTGGGAGCATGGGGAGCACTGACAGAGGCTGCACTGGGAGCATGAGGAGCACTTATGATGGCTGCACTGGCAGCATTGGGAGCACTGATGAAGGCTGCACTGGGAACACTGATGGAGACTGCACTGGTAGGAGGGGGAGCACTGATGGAGGCTCCACTGGGAGCATGAGGAGCACTTATGGAGGCTGCACTGGCAGAATGTGGAGAACTGATGCTGGCTGCACCGGGAGCATGGGGCGTACTGATGCTAGCTGCACCGGGAGCATGGGGAGCATTGATGGAGGCTGCAGTGGTAGCATGTGGAGCTCTGATGGAGACTGCACTGGGAGCAAGGGTAGGCACTGATGCTGGAGGCACTGGCTGCATGCGGGTGCACTGATGGAGGAAGCATTGGAAGAATGGGGAGCACTGATGCACAGTTCACTGGGATAATGGGGGTGTACTGATGAGGCTGCATTGGCAGCAAGGGGAACACTGTTGGATGCTCCACTGGGAGCAGGGGGAGCACTGATGAGGCTGCACTGGCATGAGGAGCACGCTAGACCCACGCCTGCCCAGTCCGCTCCCCCAGTCTGCACCAAAACGGCCACAACCATGCATGGGGCAATGATCAACGCTAGATCGCTAGTAGCCCATGCAGTAGACATTGCTGACTTAATCCTTGAAAAAGATCTAGACTTCCTAGCAATTACGGAGACCTGGCTACACGCTGCAGCAGGCCTGAAGGTACGCATACATATGTAATGTTGTGCTCACACTTGGAGTTTGTACTAATCACCATATGTGTTAAAAGAATTTACCCTTTGTTAAAAGAAGAGGCCTTCTCTTTATACAGCGGCATTTAAGACCTGCTGACCTGGCAAGAACTTGTTTTTAACAGAAGAATTGTGTTTGGTCACTGTATGTCGAAGCATGCTGAGCCTGCTAAAACTATCTGCAGATTACGGGTGGGGAAGGAATGAGCAAGCACAGCCTCGTGCACAGAGATAAGGACACAGAGGGGCACGAGAGAGAGCGAATAACAGATAACAGGAAACCACAATAGCAGATGTTGAACTGTTGACCGTTGATGCAAAGTCATGACTGGGAGGAACCGCCTTGTGGTGGACATAATCTATGTGCAGCAATGTATGACAATGTAAAACAGATGGGTATAAAAGGACCACGATGTGCAGGGGAAAGGGCGGCACTTTGACGACTTGCTTTGCGAGACGGTTGAACTTGTGGCCCATTCGCGAATGCTTGTGTGTTAATAAAGCAATGTTTACTCAACTCTTTTCTGTTTGAGTTTTTATAGGGTCCCTTTTGTACTGGTTATGCTGACGGCGAGAAATCGCACCCACAATTTTGGTGTCAGAAGTGGGACGCGAAGGAGCGACAGTCCGTCACTGGGTGAGGAACGCCGCGGCGGAACCAGAGAAGGAATTGATCACGGGGCCCCAACAACTGAATCCGCACCTTTGATTGCAACCAACGCGTCATCCTTGTTTTTCCGGCTCCGTTGGCGGTGGAACAGCAGGCTGTCGCCCTTCGGGTCCGGAACACTCTGGCGGGACCCTTAAGATAAGTGGTATGGACGGATGCATGATGGAATAAGGAAATAATGATTCAGGGTTTGTGAAGAGGACGGTGGTAAGTCCGTCTATGAAGAAGTAATGTTGAAATGATGATATGATATGTTAGATACGCCAGGAGGATGTATTATTATTGTTAGCCAATAGGTGCATATTTGGGAAAGGTGAGTGTTTTAGGCAATTGCGGTATACCGCCAAGATGGGTCAAACGGCTTCCCACAAGGGAGGTATAGGCAAGAGACACTATGCCCCCCTTGAAGGAACCCCTGCATTTGATATGTTGATTAAACATGGATTGAACTCGACATTGTTTTTAAGGGAGTGGTCTGAATATACAAAAGATTTGATTGAACATAATTGGCCAGATACCGGGTCCTTTGACATAGACCGCATATCCAAAATAGAAATAGAGTTAGTAAAAAGACGGGTTAGACCCGCACAGTTTGAGGCTATACGACTATGGAGGGTAGAAGCAATGCGCAGGCGCAATGCTCAGAATAAACAAAAAGCAAAGGAGCAGAAGAGAACGGTAAATCAAAAATTACATGATCTAGAGATAAAAGAGAAGGGTGAGAGGCTAGATCAGTTGGATAGACATATGATGATTAAGAACAGTGGGGGTATGTATCCTGCCGTGCCGGTGCCTCGATATGAAGATGTGATAGGGCTAGAAGCAGAACAAACAACGACTGAATTATTGTTTCCAGGAGCTACAGCTCCACCGGCAGACAGTGAGGGTGAAAGGGTGGAATTCCCAATGAAGTATGGAGACCCAGATAGGTTGATAGACCATAGGAGAACGACTACTGTAGAAAAGGATAGAGATGGAGACTTGCAAATCCTTATGACCGGGCTGTATGGCACACCCCTCAATGACAGCCTACGGGACCAATTGGGGCGTTTGACACCTTTGGAATTTAGGACAGTGGCCACTAAACTATATACCTTTCATGAGGGTAACTGTAAATTGAGAGGACAGAGTACTGCGGATCTGCCCTCAGCATATCAGGACGCTGTCGCGTTACTACCAGTGTCTGCGTCCAGTGTTCAGTTATGGGGATGTATGTCCGACATAATAGCGGAAGTCATAAGGGGCGGTGTTGAATGGGAGAAGGAAAAGAGGGCATGGGAAAGAGAGGTGAGGGAAAGAGAGGCTAAACTCAAAGATGCAGACCAGGCGGGCCAAAACGTAGCTAATCGTATGATAGCATCCATACACTCGCAGTCCATGTCCACCCTGGTGAGTCTGATGGAGGGCCTTGGCTGGCCTATACAAGTAAACGTAATTAAATATCTTCTTATTAGGGTGGATGATATAGAAGAGGAAAAGGAGCCTAGATATGTGTCCCAGTGGAATAGGATTAGGACGGAATTGGATAAGAAACTGCTATCTAATATAAGAGTGGATGATTCAGGGGCGGAAGAATGGAGGATGGCTAAGGTGGAGAAACTATTAAAAGATTATAAACAAATAAAAGAGAAAGCTCTTAGTCATCAATCCTCTGTTTCGCCACCAGCGCAGGCCCCTGTGAGTGAACAAACAAATACGGAAAAGTTACTATTAATGCCAATGAGAGAGTGCCAACCCACCATAGAGGCAGCCACTGGTAACATGATGCGCACCTATGTGTATGTCCCTTTATCCCGAATTGAATTAATGCATATCACCAAGTCCATCCCCGACCCCCGTATAGACCCGGCAGGATTCTACAAAGAAGTAGGAAAGTTATTCAGACCAGGGTTATTTACCGTAGAGGATGTAGATAACATATTGTTAGCCATTGTCCCAGAAGAAATATGGACCCCCTTTCGTGCCAAAGACAATGAAACAATAAAATGGAAAGATGTAATGAATGCGAGCAAAAATAGAAAACTGCATGAGGAATATCCTGAACCCCTAAGGGGGCATGGCATGGCAGTCCTGAGGGCTCTAGAAAAGGTGTTACCCCCATTTGATGTGAATGTGGAGAAACTGTCCGCTGTGATACAGGGTGCAAGTGAGGAAGTAGCACAGTACTTTCTGCGTTATGAAGCAGCATTCAAAGCGCACAGTGGGCTAGAGATAGGGTCTGAAACGGGCCAACGGTACTTTGCCACAAACTTTGTAGAGGGGCTCCACGGGCCAATTCAGGAGAACATTAGGAGGGCAGAAAGTACATGGATGACTAGAAACCCCCGGGATCTCCTCGAAATGGCCAGGTATTACGAAAGAGGGGAAAGAGTGAAGGGACAACAAAAGGCACGACAAGAGAAGGATTTAAAAACCAAAGTGTTGATGCAACAGTTGCATCAAGGGCCCCAAGGCAGGTATAACTACAATTATAACGGCCCGTCACAGGGCTATAGTAGCAACATGATAGGGGGCCAAGGGACAGGAAGAGGTACAGTGCAAGGAGGTGCGCTATATGGGAGGAGGGATGGGCTACCCCAAGATGTATGTGCCTTCTGCAAGAAACCCGGACACTGGAAATCCCAGTGTCCCCAGAGTGGTGGGAGAGTAAGGGGCGTATGGCCCCCTTCACAGACAACATTCGCCCCAGGAAATAGGACTGGTGGGTACGGCAACCAAGACAATAGAATGTTTAAACCCCCTCAACCCAATGCCTTTGACGGACAAGCAAGAGGGGATATTCCCTGGCCGGCCCCGCCTCCCCCCAATCTACTGTATCAGCCACGACAAACGACACAAGTACAAGGTGTATGCCAGGGTGAAGAATGTGGAGAAGGGGTATACTATAACGATGATTTTCAGGATAACACAAGCGATATGTCCTGTGGATGCCGGAATGAGATAGCGGGAGTGGTGCAGGTTCCTATAGACCAAAGGGGGCCTTATGCCTCTATTAGGATCGGCCCCCACCGAAACTTGAGATGTCTGGTAGACACGGGAGCTGGAAACAGTTCCGTGAATATCAGAGCCGTCCCCGCTGTCCCATTATCGGATAAAAGCAAGGTATCAGTTGGATTTGGGGGAAATCCAATAAGGACTCCTGTAAGTGAAATAGTAGAAGCGGAACTTCATGGGGTAAAATGGGAGAATGGGTGGCTGTTGACCAAATCACTGCCCAGAAAACTTGTTAGGTATTGATGCATTAAAAACGCTAGGGGCCACAATATATTGCTCCCCCCAGGGAGTGAGAATGACCATAAGCAAACCTATGAGTATGATAGGAGTAATGCAAACCCTGCCCCCGGAACTCCAAGACATCCCGAATGAACTATGGGCCACTCATGGGAATGATGTAGGAGTGTTGGATGTTTCCCCAGTAGTAATCAAACTAAAGCCCAGTGCCAGGTTGCCCAGGATAAAACAATATCGCATATCACACGAGGGAGAGCAGGCACTATATCAAATAGTACAGGACATGATACGGTTAGGGGTGGTAGAGCCAACAAATGATAGCCCTTGTAACTCTCCGATCCTTCCAGTACACAAGAAAGGTGATGAAGCCTTACCCTATCGTTTTATTATTGATTTGAGAGAAATAAACAAAATAGTAGAACCCAGATATCCAGTTGTCCCTAATATTTCAAGTGTACTCACTTTAATTCCCAAAACAGCGAAATGGTTTACGGTAATTGATTTGAAAAATGCCTTCTTCAGCATTCCTATTGCCGAAGAAAGCAGATACCTGTTTATTTTCACTCTTCGAGATAGACAGTATCCATTTACTAGAGCCCCGCAGGGATATACAGAAAGTCCCGCCATATTCAGCCAAGCACTAAAAACACAGATGGATAACCTAGCCCTACCCGCTAACACTGCTCTGATACAATATGTTGATGATTTGCTATTATGTGCAGCCACCGAAGAGGAATGCCATTATGTGACCAGATTGGTGCTAATGCACTTAGCAGAGAATAAGCACAAGGTAGCCCTAGCCAAAATGCAGTATGTAAAACAAAAGGTCCATTATTTAGGCTTTGAGCTGTCCGAAGAGGGGCGAACCCTATCTACTGATCGCATTGCTTTGATACAGTCCATAAAAGGTCCAGACACGGCAAAGGGTCTCCGAAGGATAATTGGTGTTTTATCCTACTGTAGGCACTGGATTCCTGAATTCTCTGTATTGATCCAGCCCATGCTAAAAGCCTTAAAAGAAGTACAAGAAAACGGCCCATTAGAATGGACACCTGAGATGGAAAAAGCCCTGACAGCTATGAAAGATGTTCTATGCCACGCACCGGCCTTAGGCACACCTGATTATACTAAGAGATTTTGCCTTTTTGTTGATGAACAGGAAGGTTGCGCTGTGTCAGTCTTGACACAGGAACAAGGGGGTAAACAGAGACCATGTGCATATTTTTCTAGCACTCTGGACTCAGTAGCTCGAGGCCTACCCCCATGCATGAGAGCAGTAGCTGCAGCAGCGACAGCCCTAAAACAAAGTGCAGGTATCATCCTAGGGAGTGAAGTAACAGTAAAGGTTCCACATACGGTAGATGTTCTTCTGAATAGAGTGCATACACAGCATTTGACTACAGCTAGACTCACACAGTATGAGATGATCCTGTTTGCCAGTAATGTAAAAATTGAACGGTGTAACACTTTGAATCCAGCGACACTGCTTCCTTTGCCCACCTCACCTGATGACATTAGGCATGATTGTGTGATCCAAATGGAAGAACACACTAAGGGTAGAGCAGACCTGCAAGACACCCCGCTGGTTGATAATGAGGGTATATTATTCTGTGATGGTTCCTGTTTCAAACTGCCAAATGGGGAGACAACAGCAGGGTATGCAGTAACTACAGGGGAACGGTTGATTGAGAGTGGGAAAGTGTGTGAAAAATCGGCCCAGGCAGCAGAATTAATTGTGCTAACGAGAGCATTAGTGTTAAGCAGCGGTATGAAAGTGACAATTTATACTGATTCAGCCTACGCTCATGGGGTGGTTTCCAGTTTTGGTAAACTCTGGGGAGAGCGTGGGTTTTTAACCTCCCAAGGTGATACTATTAAACATGCCCGATTGATTGCTGAATTATTGCAAGCCCTTACGCTGCCCAAAATGGTGGCCGTAGTGAAGTGCTCAGCGCATAAAAAAACACTGGATTATGTCACGCAGGGAAATTCTTTGGCTGACCAGATGGCTAAACTAGCTGCCACAAGGGACACTCGGTGGGAAGCCCGACAGCTCATAGTGGGGAGGGATGTGACTATGGAAGGGACGAAGGAGCGCGTAAAGGAAATCCAAGCAGATGCAACCATTGAAGAAAGACTATCTTGGCACAAGGATGATCAATATGAGGAGACGGTAGATGGGCTATGGGCACATACCAAAACGAACACCTGGGTACTACCTGACGCATACTTACCTGTGATAGTGAGCGTGGCTCATGGTCCAACCCACGTTAATGCAAGAACTATGGAAGAAGTTTTAAGTACTGTGTGGTACAACAAAAGATTGGGAATGTATGGTCGCCAATGGGCAAAACAATGTGAAATATGTGTTTTATATAATGTGGGGAAAGGTGTACCGGCCCCGGCGGGCCACAGTAAGTTACCCACCTGCCCTTTTGAGGTGGTGTATATGGACTTTATACAGCTGGAGCCTGTAAATAAACATTCCTACTGTTTGGTGATGAAATGTGGGTTCTCAGGATGGGTGGAAGCATATCCCCTGCGGGACAATAGTGCCACCTCCACAGCACAATGCATATTGAAACACTGGGTGCCCTTGTATACGGTCCCCAGATATCTATGGTCTGACAATGGGACTCATTTTACTGGTGAAGTAGTAAGCAAAGTTTGCAAGGCCCTTGGTATTGATCAACGTTTCCACGCAGTTTTTCATCCTCAATCAGCTGGGATTATAGAGGGCACAAATAAGGTACTGAAGAACAAACTGGCAAAGGCTTGTGCTGAAACGGGACTGAAATGGCCGGATGCATTGCCTATTGCATTATTGAGTAGGCGTACTATGCCTAAGCGTACACATGGTTTATCTCCTTTCGAAATTGTTATGGGGCGCCCACCAAGTATTGGGACCCCCATATCACCTAAGAGATTGTCTGAGCAAGCATGGCCTGCATTACAACAGTACTGTATTGGGTTAACTAATAGACTGATTTCTATTAATGCACAGGTGAACGCAGTAGCTCCATCTCCTCTGATAGGAGAAGGTCACGACGTGCAGCCCGGTGACTGGGTTGTTATAAAAGCCTTCGATCGCACCAGCGGACTGCAACCCAGATGGAGGGGCCCGTTTCAGGTGCTCCTCGCAACACAAACTGCGGTAAAAGTTGATGGCAAACCGCACTGGTACCACGTGAATCACGTCAAGAAGACGCTTCCATTACTGATTCCTCCGGAAAAGGGAACCAACCAACCCCAGGTTGCAACAGTACTGCCAGACGCCATAAGTAGGTTTGCCCATCGTCTCCGATCCCGTGACGTGTATGTGCCAAGCAACGTGTAAGGACACTGTTTTGAACTTTGATCATTAGGGAGATGAACATTTGGACTCTCTTGTTGGTTTTAGCAGAATTGTGCCTTACTGAAGACGACGGGCTTGTAGCCTGAAGGGCCTTCGGCGTTCCCCTCCTGGGACAGGCACTACGAGACGTGGGACAGATCGGAGGAAGGTTTTCAGTGAGACCTACCACTATTAGAGTAATAAGGACACTGGTGCTTTAAATAGGGGATATTGCTATATCGCTAGGTTGCAACTGATATACGCTGTATACTGAGCCATATACTGAACTATGTCTACACCCGTGTATGCTGGTTTAGTCCCTGAACGGATAAGTGTATGCTCCTCAAACACAGAAGGTAAGAGGAAAATACCAGTTTGTACCACAAGAGGCAAAATTTTGTTTTCTGTATGCACGATAGTAGTACTAATAGCATTTGCCATAATATTCTGGTATCTGGAACATCCATCTAGATATGAATTAAAGAACCTGTTGCCCGAGTCAAATGAAACAGGGAGAACAGATTGGGTCAAGAGCAGGAATCGAGATGCCTATGACCAACACGACCCGGAAGACTATGCTAAAAATGAATACGTGAAGATAATAAACACAACATATGGGGTAGTGAATAAAACTGATTGCTGGATCTGCACCCACATGCCCCGACATAGCAGTGAAGGCATCCCAGTGTACGCATCGCCAGTTACTGAGGATGCCGGGTGTACATTAATTTACATGAGAATAGTGTCAGCACAGCAATACATGATACCGAATACCGCTTTTTATGTTAGAGGAGAGAACAAAACCCTTCTAAAGGAAAAGATACGCTATAAAATCAAAACTGAGGGAATCGGGCTTGCACCTGCTATGGTACAGATAGTAAGAGAACCTCCTCCCCCTATCACCATCACACAAGAGTTTAGGCCAAAGAATATATGTTTTAAGAGGAGCGCAAGAGGTAATCAAAGAATGATCTCGGGGTGCAGTCAAATGGTGAATCTAAATAACTACACGAAGGGATTGTTACAGATTGAAGGACATGCCTATGTCTGTAACAAGAGGGCTTATTTGTGGTTAGCCAAAGATTTTGTTGGGGTATGTTACATAGCCAGAATAATGCCGGCTGTGATGGTATATGCCCCGTCTACTCTGCATAAAGAAATACACAGCAGAAATAAACGAGCAGTAAACCCAAAAATTCCTACGTATCAACCTACAGGATGGGAAACGTTTATAGATCTGATGGGGGTCCTAGTTCCTCCAGCGGGCATCTTTATGAACAGTCAAGAAATCCAAAAGCTAAACAGGGCCCTTGAGTTCGTAATCGAAGAATCTGCAGACCTAATGGAAAACATCACTTATGAAATGAAAGCAATTCGGCAAGTGGCTCTCCAAAATAGGTATGTCTTAGACATACTCACTGCAGAAAGGGGCGGAGTCTGTTTTTTGGTGGGATCCCAATGCTGTGTTTACATACCAGAAGGGAGTACAGGAATCCTGGATGGAGTAAACAAACTGCATAAAGTGGCGGATAGCATCCACCAGGAGGAAGGGTCAGGAGATAGCTGGTGGATGAAGCTCCTGAAAGAAATTGGATGGCAACTTCTTACGCCTATACTGGTTCTAGCGGCAATAGTTGTAGGAATTTGTCTCTGCATCCAATGCTTCCCGGTATGTGTGTCGTGCTGTGTTTCCATGTGTTCTTCCAGCATAACGCGCCTAAATCCAATGGATAAAAGCCATGTACAACAGGAATTTTTTGACATGGGAGGCCTGGAGAAGATTATGGTACATACAGTATGTGATGATGTTGCTTTCCTGCCATCTGCTTATGCTAGGACTGTTTAGATTGATGCTCAAGTGTGAGCAAAGGGAGGATTGAAGGTACGCATACATATGTAATGTTGTGCTCACACTTGGAGTTTGTACTAATCACCATATGTGTTAAAAGAATGTACCCTTTGTTAAAAGAAGAGGCCTTCTCTTTATACAGCGGCATTTAAGACCTGCTGACCTGGCAAGAACTTGTTTTTAACAGAAGAATTGTGTTTGGTCACTGTATGTCGAAGCATGCTGAGCCTGCTAAAACTATCTGCAGATTACGGGTGGGGAAGGAATGAGTAAGCACAGCCTCGTGCACAGAGATAAGGACACAGAGGGGCACGAGAGAGAGCGAATAACAGATAACAGGAAACCACAATAGCAGATGTTGAACTGTTGACCGTTGATGCAAAGTCATGACTGGGAGGAACCGCCTTGTGGTGGACATAATCTATGTGCAGCAATGTATGACAATGTAAAACAGATGGGTATAAAAGGACCACGATGTGCAGGGGAAAGGGTGGCACTTTGACGACTTGCTTTGCGAGACGGTTGAACTTGTGGCCCATTCGCGAATGCTTGTGTGTTAATAAAGCAATGTTTACTCAACTCTTTTCTGTTTGAGTTTTTATAGGGTCCCTTTTGTACTGGTTATGGTGACGGCGAGAAATCGCACCCACAGGCCCTTCTCTCCTCATTGCTACTCCTAACAATTTCATAGTCCTCAGGGCTGACAGAGACTCTGCCAGAGGGGGTGGCATTGCTTTTATTGCTAAGGCTTAATTAGGGCTTAGAATGTCATCACAGACCAACACTGAATCCTGTGAACTTTTGACTGTTAAACTCCCCCTCTTCAACTCACGCACAATTACAATGCATCTGATTTAGAGACCCCCGGGACCCATTGGCCTTTTTGAAGAAGAAATTATCTCCCTCCTTGCCACCAACACCAAGCCCTCATCTCAAATTGCCTCACTAGGTGACTTTAATCTCAGCCTCAACGACCCTAAAGACCAACATGCACTGGCCCTGTCTAATTCCCTGACTGACCGAGGTTTTACTCAGAGAGTCCTCCTCCCCACGCACGAAAAATGAAGAATTCTAGACTGTGTAACCAACATAACATCCATTGAACCTTTACACTGGAATGACCACTTTCTACTCTCATTCAGTCTCCAAGACTGTATGCCTCCCAATAGAGAGAGCCTCATAGCACCATCCGTGCCAACTAGAAATAAAAAGAACATCACAGTGGATAATCTTATACCCTTCCTCCAACCGTTACTCAATCCCTCACAAGACACCTCTGATCCAGCGGAACTAGTGGACCTCTATAAAACAACTATTACCACTGCCATAGACAGCATAGCTCCTTTATAATTGCGCAAAAGTAAACCAAAAGCGCACCTGAACTCGTGGCTTACCCCTGAGCTCAAAGCCTTAAGAAATGAAAAAAGGAAATGTGAATCGGCCTGGAAAAATAACCATTCCACGGCCCACAAAATCACCCTTCAAAAAATCTCTGCTAAATACAAGGAAGATATCCTGCTAGCAAAACGTGGCATCTACAATAAGAGGATCGACAAAGCATGCTCAAACACACGAGAATTTTTCTCCAGCCTTAGAGAGTTGGAATACTCTACCCCACCGACTGACGGCTGCACTAAAGACAAAGAATGGTGTACTAAAATTCAAGACACCCTAACTAATAAAAAGAGCCTGCTCCAAAAGAAAATAGCCTTTAAAAAACTCAACCTACCAGCGCAAAACCACACCACTAAACGTAGCCCCACGCTCCCCAAATCCCATCCTCGCTTCGAATTCTCTGCAGTGACTACTCTAGAAGTGCAAAACATTATCGCCTCACTCAAACCATCCAACTGACTTGCCCCCTTCATCACCAAACTAATTAACGCCTCCTTCCTCACTAAGACCATCCCTACCAACCAAAAAAACTCATGGGTCCTTCCACTTTAAAAAAAACCTACCCTGGACCCCTACAACCCCACTAATTTTAGACCCATTACCACTGTCCCATTTTTACTAAATATTTTTGATGGAGCTGCCTACAACCAAATACATTCATATTTGGAGTCTAACAAGCTTTTGGGACTCTGTCAATCTGGGTTCAGACCCCAACTTGGCATGGAAACATCCTTGATTGACCTGAAAATCCAGATTGACGAGCTAAAACATAAAGGGAAATCTGCCCTCTTGCTACTGCTGGATCTATCACCTGCTTTTGATCTGGTTGATCACAAGGTGCTTTGCAAGCATCTCTCCACAGCAGCCCATTTTTCAGTAGCAGCAACAGCCTCGATTGAATCCTTTCTTAACAACAGATCAATGAGAGTCTTCTCAGCTTGAGCGGCTGCTGACCCTATCTCCATATCCTGTGGAGTCCCTCAAGGATCTTGTGTATTGCCCACTATGTATAACGCATTCCTCAAACCACTGTTTGACGATCGTGACTGTCTGGGTGTCACCTATACTAATTACCCTGATGACACCCAGATCCTCATTCTCTTGAACGGCGAGTACAACACTGACCTTGCTCTCATCAATAAAATCTATCAAATCATTCAGGCTTGGATGGCCACCCACGGCCTATGCCTGAATGATGAGAAGAACGAGCTACTCGTCCTAGCCACACCCTCTAATCTGAAAAAAATTAGCAACCAATACCTGTCCTTCAATTTTGACGGAAATTACATCAAGGTAGCCAAAGAGGTAAAAACGCTAGGTTTTTATCTCGATTCCTCCTTGAATCTGCGCAAACAGGTCAGCGCCACTACTTCAGCTACAGCCTATACCAGCAAGCTTATCCATGCTTGCAAACCCTTCCTGTCCACCAAAAGCTGCATCACGCTGGCCAGAGCATTAGTACTCTCCAAGATCGACTACTGCAATGCACTATACCTAGGTGCCAGCAAATACATTACGAACTAACTCCAGATCTTGCAAAATAATGCTCTTAGAACTGCCTTAGGCATCTCTAGAAAACAACACATAACTGGCATCAGACGTGGTAACAACTGGCTCTCCATCCCAGAGAGAATTTAACTAAAAACAGCCTCCCTAACACTTAAATGCCTCAATAATTCAGCACCTCCCTACCTTGTCGACACATTTGCCAAAAACAATTCTACCTACCATACCAGATCTTCAAACGCCGGCTACTTACAAGTGCCCAGGTATAAGCTAAAAAAAAGCAGGGGGCAGCAGCTTCCCCGTAATGGCTGGTCAACTGTGGAACTCACTACCTACTACCCTACAAACGGTTCAGTCATTTTATAAATTCAGGAAAGAAGCCAAACTTTGGCTCACTTCTAAAGACCTACCTTTGCAGACCATCACACCCTATAGGCCCTCATCATGTATATATTTAACCTGTGACTTGACAATGCAAACTGACCTGCATTTTTAACCTGTATATTATGTATATTATATGTAAGTATGATATCTATGCAACATTTGTTTCACTGTAATGCCATTATGTGTAACTGAGTAACTGCATATCCTTGTAACCTGCGCCAAGTTACCTCCGGGTTGGACGCGCACTATAAATAAATGAACAAACAAACAAACACTGATGAGGCTGCACTGTAAGCATGGGAGCACTGATGGAGGCTGCACTGGGAGCAAGGGGAGAACTGATGGACGCTGCACTGGGAGGATGTGGAGCACTGATGGAGGCTGCACTGGGCGCAAGGGGAGCATTGATGGAGGCTGCACTGAAAGCATGGGGAGAACTGATGGTGGCTGTACTGGGAGCATGGGGAGCACTAATGAGGCTGCACTGGCAGCATGGGGAGTACTGACGTATGCTGCACTGGGAGCATGGGGAGTACTGATGGAGGCTGCACTGGCAGCATGGGGGAGCATTGATGTTGGCTGCAAGGGAGCATGGTATAGCGCTCATGGATGCTGCACTGGATGCAAGGGGAGCACTGGTGGGTGGTGGCTGCACTGGGAGCATTGGCAGTGGTTGCACAGAGAGCAATGGGAGCACTGATGGAACTGCACTGGTAGCATGGGGAGTATTGATGGAGGATGCCCTGCCAGCATGGGGGAACACTGATGAAGGCTGCACTGGAAGCAAGAGGAGCACTGATGCTGGCTGCACTGGGAGCATTGGGAGCACTGATGGAGGAAGCACTAGGAGCATGGAGGAGCACCGTTGAGGCTGGACAGGCAGCATGGGGGAGCAATTATGGAGGCTGCACTAACAGCCTGAGAGCACCGGTGGAGGCTGCACTGGGAGCATGGGGGAGCACCGGTGGAGGCTGCATAAGCAGCAGGAGGAGTACTGATGGAGGCAGCACTGGGAACATGGGGGAACACTAATGAGACTTCACTGGCAGCACTGATGGAGGCTGCAATGGGAGCATGGGGAGTACTGATGGAGGCTGCCCAGGCAGCAAGGGGAACACTGATGGAGGCTGCACAGGCAGCATGGGGAGCACAAATGGAGGCTGCACAGGAGGTATGGGGGAGCACAGATGGAGGCTGCACAGGGAGCATGGAGGAACACTTATGGAGGCTGCACTGGCAGCATAGGGGGCTCTGATGGTAGCTGCACTGGCAGCATGGAGAGCACTGATGCTAGCTGGACTGGAAGCATGAGGAGCATGGATGGGGGCTTCACTCATATCATGAGGAGCTCTGATGGAGACTGCATTGGGAGCATGGGATAGCACTCGTGAAGGCTGCACTCGGAGCAAGGGTGGGCACTGATGCTGGATGCACTGGGAGCATGGGGAGCACCGATGAGGCTGCACTGTAAGCATGGGAGCACTGATGGAGGTTGCACCCGGAGCAAGGAAGAGCATTGATGTTGGCTGCACGGGGGGCAAGGGGAGCATTGATGATGGAGGCCGCACAGGGAGCATGGGGAGCACTGATGCTGGCTGCACTGGCAGCATGGGGAGCACTGATGGAGGCTGCACTGGCAGCATGGGGAGCACTGATGGAGGCTGCACTGGCAGCATGGGGGAGCACTGATGGAGGCTGCACTGGCAGCATGGGGGAGCACTGATGGAGGCTGCACTGGCAGCATGGGGGAGCACAGATGGAGGATGCACAGGGAGCATGGGGAGCCCTGATGCTAGCTGCACTGTAAGCATGTGGAACACTGATGGAGGCTGCACTGGGAGAATGAGGAGCACTGATGGAGACTGCACTGGCAGATTGTGGAGCACGGATGGGGCTGCACTGGCAACGTGCGGAACACTGATGCTAGCTGCACTGGGAGCATGGGGAGCACTGATTGGGCTTCACTGGTAGCATGGGGAGCTCTGATGGAGGCTGCACTGGGAGCATGGGGAGTACTGATGGAGGCTGCACAGGCAGCAAGGGGAACACTGTTGGAGGCTGCACAGGCAGCAAGGGGGAGCACTGTTGAGGCTTCACTGGGAGCACGGGGAGCACTGGTGGTGGCTGCACTGGCAGCATGGTATAGCACTCATGGATGCTGCACTGGGTCCATGGGGACTACTGATGGAGGCTGCACATGCAGCAAGAGGGAGCACTGATGGAGGCTGCACTGGCAGCATGGGGGAGCACTGATGGAGGCTGCACTGGCAGCATGGGGGAGCACTGATGGAGGCTGCACTGGCAGCATGGGGAGCACTGATGGTGGCTGCACTGGCAGCATGGGAGAGAACTGATGGTGGCTGCACTGGCAGCATGGGGAGCACTGATGTTGGCTGCAATGGGAGCATGGGGACCACTGATGTTGGCTGCAATGGGAGCATGGTATAGCACCCATGGATGCTGCACTGGGTGCAAGGGGAGCATTGACGGTGACTGCACATGGAGCTTTGGGAGCACAGATGGCGACTGCTCAGGCAGCAAGGGGGGGGCACTGCTGGGGGCTGCACTGGGAGCACAGGGGAAACTCAGATGGGGAGCACTGATGGAAGCTGCATTGGCAGCATCTGGAGAGGCTGCACAGGCAGCCTGGGTGAACACTGGTGAAGACTGCAGCTCCCCCTTGCTTTGATGTCATCACAACACCTTAAGGGCTTTGTCATAGTCAGACATCTGCACTGAACGCCACCCGGTAAAGTAAAAAACACCATCTTTATCCAAAGAAGCATCATCAACAATAAGCAAAGCACAATGCCTCTTTATTTCATGATGTCTGGTTTTAATTTGAGTTCTAATGGGACATCATTCAGCGAATGGTCCAGTTATGGTCCACACGTAGTCAATGCAGTCCCTAATTTGCCCATCAGGTACCACTCAAAGTCAAAATGGAACATCGCACAAGTCCTTCCTTCTCCTCCAAACCTCTTTCCTAAGGATACAATATCCACAAATATGTCCTAACTGCCTTAAAAGTCCCTCCAGAAAATTTGAAGTACAGCGTATTTGGGTGTTGTCTATAAGTCTCCCTCGGTTTCTGTCTCAAACTTAAATCGCTGAGTTTAGGGATTGTTGACTGAAACATGTTTGTGCAAAATGATTCTCAGTGGATGGCCTGCTCCTCAGGCCTGCGCTGATTGATCGCTCAAATATCCCATGTATAGGAATTGTGGACAGCTTTTCCAATCAGAAGCAGTGCTCCAGTGAAGAAATTCTAGCTAGAGTGCCACCAGCGAGAGGACATCATTTGCCACCATCTTGATCCTAATAACAACACTTCTGGAGCCTCTCTAAGAGAGTGGGTTCCAAAATGGCACCCGAGTTGGGTTAGCATGAATCCTTGCAAAGGCCCTCCTTCCAACTGAGGAGATGGTTGGGTTGCCTCTGTCTTTCGATTCAACATTAATGAACATTCTGCAGGGCACTATCGCGAGATAATTGACACCCTCCCAGTAAGGGATTGAGAGCCAAAGGCAATGCCTTCTAACGAGGGCATGGTGCAGCTATGGGAAAATAATGAACTGTAGCATGTTCATCAATGCTTTCAGAACATGCTCGTTGAGAGAAGCTAACACCTATGGGTGCCTTTTTCTAAAAAGGCGCTAAAATATACAGTTGTATTTTTGCCTTATGTACTCACCAAGCAAATTGAATTGTATTGTAGCATAACATCATAATTAGTACCTTGAAAAGAGATAAATAGCAGTACCAGATAGTCGTATACTGATTGAGAGGGGTTATTAGTTCATATGAGTTAGAGGCCCCTTATCACCAGTTAGTGCCCTCATTCAAACTAAGTTCTATTGGATCAATAATGCCCGTTTAATTCGAGGGCTTTTACTGAATCCTCCAGCCTTAAGAGAGTAAAAGAGTGACTGAATTGTGTGTGCCAAGCGCTTTGGAAAATATTCAGATGAGTGGAATTTCATTGCTAATCCATTGCATATACACAACTACTTGTCACAATAACTACAAATGATTTGTCAAAATTAAGTCTTCTATAAAATACTGGCCAATGTGTTACTGGGCTAAGGGTACTTGATGATGTCCAGGGACCTGCAACCTGTGGCTCTCCAGATGTTTTGGACTATAACATTCATGACCCCTCGCCATTGGCTATACTGGCTAGGGCGGATTGGAGTTGTACTACTAAACATCTGGCGAGCCAAAGGTTGCAGACCCTGTAGGTGAAGAATGAGTGACTTTGAAAGAGAGCCTGCCCAATAGGGGACTAGCATATGGGGGGTACAGGCCAGAATATCCGTGGACGCGTAGAGTTGCGCGCAGCCTGTAGCGCTTGGCTAGCAAGGTGAACACCGGTGGAGCTTAGCGTGCGGCTCCCAGTGGTGGCGTAGCCCAGGCTGCTAGAGAGCAGAGTGAAAGTGCATTAACATAACAATGTTTGGTGTTTCAGACAGGCCATGTGCTCATACATATACTTCCAGGGCTTTTTAGCTAACCACACTTTGCATCTTTGGAATCTTGGTTGTGCTTTTTTTTTAATTGAAATATGGACCTATAAATCCCAGCAAGCAACGCGCAGTTAGATAAAAAGGCAGGACTGGCTCAAAGAAAGTGCCCCTCATGATATGAGACCAGTTGGCAAATGCCCTTGGTAGAATGCTGGTAGCGGTTGGGAGGCCAGGGAGAGGGGTGCCCTTCCTGCTCTGTATTCACTACTAGTGATCTTTGCCCTCACTTTAAAGGGGCACCAACGCTGATTCTATTTGCTGCGCCCTGCAGAATGTATTGTAATGCAAACCATTTCATATATTTTTATTTGGAATAAATGTACACAAATTCATAAAAACACGTTTATTTTACGAGAATTGCAGGTTTCATGGGAAATTGACTGGTTAATTGGGCAATTGCAAAAGTATGTGCAGTCTTCATAGTGGAGAATAATAAAATTGTGTTGCGTTGACGGCTGTCCATCTGCGTGGTGTGGTGCGTGGGGGTGCTGCGCGGGTCCTCGTGAACAGCACGCGCATCACTTAACAGAGGCGGGTGGAGGGTAGATCAGCGTGGGAGCAAATCAGCTGGCAGTTATGCAGTAAAGGCCTCCCATTTTTCTTGGGCTTTGTCGGCAATGGTATCGTAGACGTTCCGGACGAAGCCAGTTCCTGTTTCAATCCAGCTCCTGCAGGACAGAAAAGAAGAACCTTTAGTTTGTGGCTGCGCTCCCCTTCAGAGCTATGTGTCGTTATGCCACTCCTATAACATTCAAACATGGCTTCTCTTCCGGCCCACTATGAGAAAGAAACTGACAGTGCAGTGTCCTGCTGATTCTGACCTCACTGTCTACTTCCGGGTTCTTTCAGGATTGACAGAGTCTATAGTGGCTGGTTACCTGATGAATCGCTGTTGCGCCGGATAAGCGTGGGTTATGAAACTTCGGCAGAGGTGGACTGGCGTATAGGGAACTCTTGAGATTTCCCGGTGGGCCTGTCCCCTAAGCACCTCTTTACTGTGGGTACTCTAGTTTTCTGCCCCTTTTACACTCTCTCTCGCTCCCAATCAGCCCCCCTTCCTTCCCCCAGCTCCCCATCCTCCACATCCCTTTGAAGAAAATAATTTGCTATAAAGCTTCTTGTATGTTTTTCCTCACTCTTAACACATTTTTATACCAGTTTGTGTTATTATGTTCAACTACTTTGTAATTTCTACATGTGGACAGTGTGATTGAAATACACTTTTTGTGCCCATTTCAGTGGTAGAGCCAGGGGGTGGCTTCGAGGGGTGGCCGCCCCCCTTGTCTTCCCCTTGGCTCATAGTGCGCCCACCAGGCTCCCGCTGGCTCCCTATTAGCCGCCCCACTGGCACCAAAAGCTGCCCCCCGCTATTGGCCCATTTATCCAAATATTCTAGGGGTTGGGCTCGCTGGCTACCTTCACTCACACAGTGTAATATGGGGTCACGTTGAAAAACATGTCCAGGGCCACTTTTGGTTCCCAGCCCACCCATGATTCCATTCATTAAGTAGAATGTTCTTTGTGGTCTTAATGGACTTAGTAGAGAATGGTATGGACTTGTAACTACGAGACGCCCTCCAGGATAATCATGGTCTGATTTGCAAAGGCATTTCAAGTTTGTTGCAATTTTGCACAATGACTAATAACTCCCTTTTAGCGCCTGTGGTCCCCTTGGGAGTGTCTGTGCAATAGGCCACTTGGTAAATACACAAGCACTTTGCCGTGTTTTTGAAGTAAGAAAGATAAGAAATGTCAGAAAATGTAGATAAAAAATGAAGCCTTCCAATAAAGCGCTTTGATGGCACTGGAGGGCTTATGTTTCTTCGGCTATTTGGGTGGAGAGGGTGGGGTACATTAGGACGGGCTTCTGTAGATTACTATCCCTCAAATTCTGCTACAATTACAACTTCACAATATTGCAATGCCATTGGGTAACGCAGGGCACTGCATGGACTGCATAGTTCTGATACTGGGCTTTTATTTTTAACACTCAGTAGCCCACAGTTCAGTCCAAATAAATGTACGCAAGCAATGCTGATTGTGTGAGAAGGATGGTACCTGACCTCTTGTACGCAAGCAATGCTGATTGTGTGAGAAGGATGGTACCTGACCTCTTGTTTGCTGATTGTGTGAGAAGGATGGTACCTGACCTCTTGTACGCAAGCAATGCTGATTGTGTGAGAAGGGTGGTACCTGACCTCTTGTACACAAGCAATGCTGATTGTGTGAGAAGGGTGGTACCTGACCTCTTGTACGCAAGCAATGCTGATTGTGTGAGAAGGATGGTACCTGACCTCTTGTACGCAAGCAATGCTGATTGTGTGAGAAGGATGGTACCCTGACCTCTTGTACGCAAGCAATGCTGATTGTGTGAGAAGGAGGGTACCTCACCTCTTGTCGTGTGGTGACTAAACACAAGGTCCACATACGCTTTTTTTTATCTTTCTTTTTGTTCAAATTCAACATATGCTGCTTTAATGTGCACACCCCAAAAAGAGAGTTATAAACATCTATGAAACAAACCTGTGATCCACCCAGCCTCTGCGGGTTGTTTCCCTCCAGGAAATTTCCAGAACAGCCCCCCTTAGACGCGGCTGAAATGTGAAAACGGCCCCTGAACTGAAAATGCAGTTGTCTAGCAAACACAGCAAAATCCTGCATATTTCACTGCTAGTTTTAAAACTCCTTTTCATTAATACTGCTAAACTAATTTCCCAAATGTTTGGATTGTGTATCAGTTGATCAAAAACTGTGTGTTTGAAATCTATGATGGTAAGAGTATTTTTTTTAATACTGCACCTGTCACCACTGACGCAGCGACATTGAAGATAAACTCCTTCCGAATTTAAGGTATGTATAAACGCACCACCTCTGTGGACACCTGCTGCAGGCACGGTTTTCCATCCGCGCACTCTCGATTGCAGCTACGGCTATGACAAAATCGCTCTAGCTGGCCACATAACTTTTGCACTGAAATCCCAGACATGCCTCAACACCTCTGCCATTGGAATACAGCGACAACCTACTACAAATTCGGTCTAGCTGGGTACACATCAAGTCTCCAGCACTGGTGCTCTGTCATGACCAGCCGCAGCACCTGCCCACGTACCTGACCTCTTGGGCTGCTTACAGGAGCCTAGCCGGCCCTCCTAAATCCTAATTTCGGCCAAATTCACACACGCATCTTAAATCTCCTCCTAGAACTTTTCCCATACCTGGATTTAGTCCCCAAGGGCGTTTCTACCACAAAGCGTATTGAGGCCTTACAAATGGGAAAAGGCGCTATATAAATGACGACTACAATACCATAGAGGGCTCCCAATGCCGAGGCTTGTCGGGGGTTGGTGCATTGTGCCCTCCCCAGGGGCATACAGACCATGGTCTGCGAGAGAATAGGAAAGGGCAGCAGAGGCACGGAGAGGGTAAAGCGGGAGGATGTTTACATGCATGTGATAGATTTATATAGGGAAGGAAGGGTAAGGGCAGAGTTTATAATAGTTTAAAATGGTGAAATCTTTGCAGGCCAGAGACGCTCCTGGAAAAAAACACAATGCAGATAGATGTGCGATTTAAAAAGCACCCCTTTTAAGCTATGGAATCCCTCAGCAATTTTCAGCGAAGTTCCCACGTTCACCCCAACCTCCATGCTGCGCCCCACCCGTATGCAACTTTCTGAAATGTTCCAAAAAGATGCATATCCTTGTGCATATTTTTGAAGGATTTGTGTACACTTGTTGAATAGCGCCAAAGTTACTTAAAGGCATCTGGAAAATGGCTTTTCCTGTGAGGGCCTGAGCATTTCTATTGCCGACGCTGTAATATATATCTTTCAAGACCTCTTTTTGGGCAATTATTCTCAGATCCCTTTGTGGATGAAATCTACCGGTTCCCAGCCCCTTGGGACTTTTGGGGACCCCTGCAGGGGCCTTTCTATAGGAGCGTCTATTACATTGCATCTCATACCATGCAGAGAACTATAAACCAGGCACATGGCATTAGCAAGTGCATGAATGGGGGGCTGTGGCCTTGATCTGGGAGCACTGGGGGAGTGGGGAGTTCAGCCATGTGACCCTTTCAAGCAGGGGCAGAAAATACAAAGAGGACCGAGTGGAACAATGTACAGGTTTAAGGTAGTTAGTGGGTTGGGTTGGGGGGGAGAGAGGGGGCGGCAGGCAGGCCCCTGCATAGAAACGGGTAAGGGTAGAGGTGATGCTTGTTGGATACCACCTGATGCGCGACTGACCGTGCTACCCCATCCTACCAGCAGAGGCGTAGGCTAATGGGGCCTGAAATGAATGTAGTTGATCCCACCGCAGTGAGTGGGCATTTACAGATTTTGGGTGGGCCTTGCCCGCTCAGTACCTACCCTGTCAACGCCTCTGCCTACCAGCTTCTGAGAAGAAATAACGTGTCTGGTCATTACTAATTTCCCGCAATGCCTTGTTGGCCTCTGAGTAGGTTGGCCCCAATGCCACTGGGACACTGCTTTTCCAGTTCTAGGACTTCCTTAAAAGAAAAAAAGGCATTCTGGGACTTGTAGTTCTGGTTCAATTCCACTGAATAAGTAGAATGTAAGCAGCTGGCACCAGTGATTTGTAAAAGAAAAGGCGTGGGCTGGATCAGTGACATGGAAGGGTGCTCAGACAGCCTCTGCGGTGTTCACGCAGGAAGCGTGTGTAGGGTACTTACTTGGCGTGTTGCCCCACTGCAGAGTCCTGGACTTGTGTGATGGTCTCCGAGGCCTTGTTGTAAATGTCGGCGGACACCCCCTGCAGCGTGTCTAAGGTCTTCTTAAAGTAGGACTCCTCCTCAGCTGAGCTGAGCTCTACAATGAAAACAGAGGCGAGACTGCGTGAGTTGAGGCACACGGCTACAGGCGGACCCCTGCCCTTCCCCCGCCACGCGAGACTCTCGGCTGCCATTGAATGCACGTGAGTTAGCCGGGGCTCCATGAATACCACTTCCCACCTTTGGCGCACTGCACCTCCACTCTGAATTGCAGCCCCCCGTGCTTTTCTGGTGCTGTGCATGTGACCGGAAGTATCCCCCGCAGCATACCTGCTCATTTAGTAGTGGGGCCAACACACCGCTCTGCCAATGCACCTCAATCCAGACCTGCAGCACCCACCTGCGCCTGTTAATGTATTATTTAAGCTCACACATCTCTGCGAATGCACCCTAGCCAGAATCTGGACTCCTTACCCAAGGCCAGTCCGGGAACCCATGCGCAGCTGTCAATGCGCCTAAGTCCTGACCTGCAGCTCCAGTTCTTGATGTATTTAGCATTTAGGCCCGTGCACCTGTCTACAAATGCACTCTGGTCCTAAACTTCACACGTTTTAAAATTCCAGTACTGGGACTTACGCTGGCTCAGCTCTGTTAGTGCACCTCAAATGTAGCCTGTTGGTGAGTGTACCAGGAGACAGGCCTGTCCTCTTCACACTGGTCATTTAACCACAATGTATGATGTTTCTAACGTATGCACCATTGCTTCTCTACACATTGTTACACTCGATAGATCATAATGGAGCAGAGGATAGGTGCTATTGGGGGCACAGGAAGGCGAGTGAACCTGCACTGCACGCGTGTGGCGGTGCAAAGTCTGGCCTGTACAAACCTGTAACCAAGTAGCGTCCTTCCATATGCAGACGACGGGGACGTAGCAAATGCTGTCTATCGCGATAATCCGCAGAGCTTGCACGCGTGTTACACTAAAATGCCCAGCACTGCTGACCATTCCAGAGGCTCTCCACATCCACTGTTGCACCTGCCTAGCTCTCCTGCTGTAGTCACCTGACCACACTGCCTAGCTCTCCTGCTGTAGTCACCTGACCACACTGCCTAGCTCTCCTGCTGTAGACACCTGACCACACTGCCTAGCTCTCCTGCTGTAGACACCTGACTACATCCACTGGTGCACCTGCCTAGCTCCCCTGCTGTAGACACCTGACCACATCCACTGGTGCACCTGCCTAGCTCCCCTGCTGCATACACCTGACCACACCCACTGGTGCAGCTGCCTAGCTCTCCTGCTGCAGACACCGGACCACATCCACTGGTGCACCTGCTTCACTCTCCTGCTGCAGACACCGGACCACATCCACTGGTGCACCTGCCTAGCTCTCCTGCTGCAGACACCTGACCACATCCACTGTTGCACCTGCCTAGCTCTCCTGCTGTAGACACCTGACCACACTGCCTAGCTCTCGAGCTGTAGACACCTGACCACACTGCCTAGCTCTCCTGCTGTAGACACCTGACCACATCCACTGGTGCACCTGCCTAGCTCCCCTGCTGTAGACACCTGACCACATCCACTGGTGCACCTGCCTAGCTCCCCTGCTGCAGACACCTGACCACACCCACTGGTGCAGCTGCCTAGCTCTCCTGCTGCAGACACCGGACCACATCCACTGGTGCACCTGCCTCGCTCTCCTGCTGCAGACACCGGACCACATCCACTGGTGCACCTGCCTAGCTCTCCTGCTGCATACACCTGACCACACCCACTGGTGCAGCTGCCTAGCTCTCCTGCTGCAGACACCGGACCACATCCACTGGTGCACCTGCTTCACTCTCCTGCTGCAGACACCGGACCACATCCACTGGTGCACCTGCCTAGCTCTCCTGCTGCAGACACCTGACCACATCCACTGTTGCACCTGCCTAGCTCTCCTGCTGTAGACACCTGACCACACTGCCTATCTCTCGAGCTGTAGACACCTGACCACACTGCCTAGCTCTCCTGCTGTAGACACCTGACCACATCCACTGGTGCACCTGCCTAGCTCCCCTGCTGTAGACACCTGACCACATCCACTGGTGCACCTGCCTAGCTCCCCTGCTGCAGACACCTGACCACACCCACTGGTGCAGCTGCCTAGCTCTCCTGCTGCAGACACCGGACCACATCCACTGGTGCACCTGCCTCGCTCTCCTGCTGCAGACACCGGACCACATCCACTGGTGCACCTGCCTCGCTCTCCTGCTGCAGACACCGGACCACATCCACTGGTGCACCTGCCTAGCTCTCCTGCTGCATACACCTGACCACACCCACTGGTGCAGCTGCCTAGCTCTCCTGCTGCAGACACCGGACCACATCCACTGGTGCACCTGCTTCACTCTCCTGCTGCAGACACCGGACCACATCCACTGGTGCACCTGCCTAGCTCTCCTGCTGCAGACACCTGACCACATCCACTGTTGCACCTGCCTAGCTCTCCTGCTGTAGACACCTGACCACACTGCCTAGCTCTCGAGCTGTAGACACCTGACCACACTGCCTAGCTCTCCTGCTGTAGACACCTGACCACATCCACTGGTGCACCTGCCTAGCTCCCCTGCTGTAGACACCTGACCACATCCACTGGTGCACCTGCCTAGCTCCCCTGCTGCAGACACCTGACCACACCCACTGGTGCAGCTGCCTAGCTCTCCTGCTGCAGACACCGGACCACATCCACTGGTGCACCTGCCTCGCTCTCCTGCTGCAGACACCGGACCACATCCACTGGTGCACCTGCCTAGCTCTCCTGCTGCATACACCTGACCACACCCACTGGTGCAGCTGCCTAGCTCTCCTGCTGCAGACACCGGACCACATCCACTGGTGCACCTGCTTCACTCTCCTGCTGCAGACACCGGACCACATCCACTGGTGCACCTGCCTAGCTCTCCTGCTGCAGACACCTGACCACATCCACTGTTGCACCTGCCTAGCTCTCCTGCTGTAGACACCTGACCACACTGCCTATCTCTCGAGCTGTAGACACCTGACCACACTGCCTAGCTCTCCTGCTGTAGACACCTGACCACATCCACTGGTGCACCTGCCTAGCTCCCCTGCTGTAGACACCTGACCACATCCACTGGTGCACCTGCCTAGCTCCCCTGCTGCAGACACCTGACCACACCCACTGGTGCAGCTGCCTAGCTCTCCTGCTGCAGACACCGGACCACATCCACTGGTGCACCTGCCTCGCTCTCCTGCTGCAGACACCGGACCACATCCACTGGTGCACCTGCCTAGCTCTCCTGCTGCAGACACCTGACCACATCCACTGGTGCACCTGTCTCGCTCCCCTGGTGCTAACAACTGAACACATCTACTGGTGGATATACCAGTTCAGGTCTCCTAGTGTGCACACTTGACTACCACCCGTTGTGTGCAACTGCCCATGTCTCCTGGTGTAGACGCCTGACCACCTCACTAGTGCACATCTGCCCATGTCTCCTGGTGCAGACGCCTGACCACCTCAGCAGTGCACATCTGCCCATGTCTCCTGGTGTACGTGCCTGACCACCTCACTAGTACACATCTGCCCATGTCTCCTGGTGTATACACCTGACCACCTCACTAGTGCACATCTGCCCATGTCTCCTGATGTATACACCTGAACACCTCACTAGTGCACATCTGTCCATGTCTCCTGGTGTACACACCTGACCACCTCACTAGTGCACATCTGCCCATGTCTCCTGGTGTATACACCTGACCACCTCACTAGTGCACATCTGCCCATGTCTCCTGATGTACACACCTTAACACCTCACTAGTGCACATCTGTCCATGTCTCCTGGTGTACACACCTGACCACCTCACTAGTGCACATCTGTCCATGTCTCCTGGTGTACACACCTGACCACCTCACTAATGCACATCTGTCCATGTCTCCTGCGCACATCTACTGGTGAATTCACCTGTACAAGTACTGCTGAACACACCCGCCCATGTTTTCTGGTTTGCACGCGTGTTTCTCACCCTTTTTGTAAACATCTCCTGTCTACTAATGCACACACTTGCCCGCATCTCATGGTGCACACACGTGACTACCTCACTAGTGCATTTCTGTCCATGTATCCTGGTGCAGACGCCTGACCACCTCAGTAGTGCACATCATCCCATGTCTCCAGGTGTACACGCCTGACCACCTCACTAGTGCACATCTGTCCATGTCTCCTGGTACTTTCTACTGCGCACACCCGTCCATGTTTTCTGGTGTGCACACGTTTCCCACCCTTTGCGTATACAGCACCTGTCTACTAATGGACACACTTGCCCGCATCTACTGGTGCACACACGAGACCACCTCACTAGTGCATCTCTGTCCATGTCTCCTGGTGTACACGCCTGACCACCTAACTAGTGCATCTCTGTCCATGTATCCTGGTGCAGACGCCTGACCACCTCACTAGTGCACATCTGCCCATGTCTCCTGGTGTACACGCCTGACCACCTCACTAGTGCACATCTGTCCATGTCTCCTGGTGCTGTCTACTGCGCACACCCGTCCATGTTTTCTGTTGTACACAAGTTTCCCACCCTTTGTGTATACAGCTACTGTCTACTAATGCACACACTTGCCCACATCTCCTGGTGCACACACAAGACCACCTCACTAGTGCATCTCTGTCCATGTATCCATGTACAGACGCCTGACCACCTCACTAGTTCAAATCTGCCCATGTCTCCTGGTGTACAGGCCTGACCACCTCACTAGTGCATCTCTGCCCATGTATCCTGGTACAGACGCCTGACCACCTCACTAGTGCATCTCTGTCCATGTATCCTGGTGCAGACGCCTGACCACCTCACTAGTGCACATCTGCCCATGTCTCCAGGTGTACATGCCTGACCACCTCACTAGTGCACATCTGCCCACGTCTCCAGGTGTACACGCCTGACCACCTCACTAGTGCACATCTGCCCATGTCTCCTGGTGTACAGGCCTGACCACCTCACTAGTGCATCTCTGCCCATGTATCCTGGTACAGACGCCTGACCACCTCACTAGTGCATCTCTGTCCATGTATCCTGGTGCAGACGCCTGACCACCTCACTAGTGCACATCTGCCCATGTCTCCAGGTGTACACGCCTGACCACCTCACTAGTGCACATCTGCCCATGTCTCCAGGTGTACATGCCTGACCACCTCACTAGTGCACATCTGCCCATGTCTCCAGGTGTACACGCCTGACCACCTCACTAGTGTACATCTTCCCATGTTTCCTGGTGTTGTCTACTGTGCACACCCGTCCATGATTTCTGGTTTGCACACATGTTTACCACCCTTTGTGTATACAGCTTCTGTCTACTAATGCACACACTTTCCCGCATCTCCTGGTGCACACACGTGACCACCTCACTAGTGCATCTCTGCCCATGTATCCTGGTGCAGACGCCTGACCACCTCACTAGTGCACATCTGCCCATGTCTCCAGGTGTACACGCCTGACCACCTCACTAGTGCACATCTGCCCATGTCTCCTGGTGCACACGCCTGACAACCTCACTAGTGCATCTCTGGCCATGTCTCCTGGTGTACATGCCTGACCACCTCACTAGTGCATCTCTGGCCATGTCTCCTGGTGTACATGCCTGACCACCTCACTAGTGCATCTCTGGCCATGTCTCCTGGTGCTATAACCTGCACATTTCAACTGGTGAATAAACTTGTGTGCAAGTACTGGCGAACACACTTGCCCCTACCCGTTGAGAGGCTGACCAGCCCCCGCAGGGGGCACTTGAGTAACAGCCTACACAGCGGGCTCCCCTCTGGCTGCCTCTTCTGGGGGTGGTCAACCTCTACTCTTCCTCCCCTGTGAGGCGGGAGAGTCATCCGCCAAGGCTTGACTTCCGATGGGAGGAACTTGGGGGATGATTTTCAGGCGGGTGCTGCTGTGGGTCAGCCTCTTTTTCAGCAGCCGCCCCCCCACCCGCCTTCTGATCCCCACCCTCACCCTAGGTTAGGAGCATAGTGTTAATTGAGAAGGTAAAAAGAAGTCATTGGCAAGGTACAATGATGCGATCTAGATTAGGAGGTAGTTCAGTTTTGGTGCGGCGTTCGCATCACCAATAGGAGTGCGGTTTTGACAGTGTTAATAATGGAGACATTGGCTCATGTTATTGCATTGTGTTGTGGTATGTTTCTAATTATCATTTTCTGTCGCATGCGGAGTGTCGCGCGGTCCTAGCCAGTGAGGGTTTTTTGACACTGCGCTTCGGCTGTGAGCAGTTCAGGAATGGCCGGGCTCGTGCCAAATCCAAACGATGCGCACTGGCTCCCCTCCAGGGCACTCAGGCTACAGCACCTCTTGTCAGTGTTTGTTTGTTTGTTTATTTGTTTATTCACTTTTTGTGTGCGCCAGACCCAGGGGTAGCAGGGCGCAATGGCAAGAAAATGCAAGGGTTGCAGGTTACATCAAAGCATAGCATACAATATAAAATACAGTGATTACAGAATATACAAATTTGCGAAGGTCAATCCAGTTACAGGTTACATCCTGGCAGAATGTACAGTAGAAAAACCGTGGGGTCATGGGACACAGATAATTACAAAACATACATAGGACACAGATAATTACAAATATACAAGGTTCAAATGCGGGCAGACAAGGTTGAGGGTGACATAGGTCATGCAAGATCAGCTGAGGTCAGTAGAAATGAGGAATTGGATGATATTTTTTCTAAAGCGAGGGTAGGATAGGTCCACTCTCAAGTCTTGTGGTAGTGAGTTCCAGGTCTTTGCAGCCTTTACCTGAAAGCTATTACCTCCGATCGTCTTAAGTCTAAAGTTCGGTATTGTCAGGCAATTGGAATTGACAGCTCTAGTCGGTCTGAAGGATGTTCTCCTATGGAATTTGTCAATCAGGTATTTAGGGGCGGAGTTATTAAGGGCTTTATGGGTCAGGGATAACATCTTAAGTGTTATTTTGTTTTCAGTGGTCAGCCAGTTGTGATGGCGTCTGGCGGCAGAGATGTGGGATCTTTTGTTTATGCCTAGTGCTGCTCTCAGGGCATTACTTTGTAATATTTGTATTCTTTGCGTTATGGTTTTATTTGCTCCGGAGTAAAGAGCGTTGCAGTAGTCAATCCTAGAGAGTATTAAGGCTCTAGCCAAGATTAAGCAGCTCTTATTAGAGAGGAAAGGTTTACCGGCTCTTATCAATTTACACGTGTAAGCCGTGGAGGAGGCAAGGGATTTTAGCTGTTTGTCAAAAGATAGGGTGGAATCAAGATAGAATCCCAGGGTTTTTAGGTCCTTGGATATTTGGATGATATTCCCATCTATGTTACATGAGGAGAATTCCTGACCTAGTTTTTTGATGTTGGTTTGAGTGCCCAAGATAATCAACTCTGTCTTATCATCGTTCAGACAGAGGCCATGAGTGGCCATCCAGGCCTGGATGATAAGATATACCTTGTTCACCGATTCCGTGTCTTTCGCATGATCCCCAGAAAGTGGGAGGAGGATCTGTGTATCATCTGCATAATTAGTGTAGGTGCTACCGAGATGGTCCAGATCATCAAACAAGGGCTTGGTGAAGATGTTATAAAGAGTTGGGGAGACGTAGGAGCCCTGGGGGACGCCGCATGAGATAGGAGTGGGATCTGCCGCTGCCGAGGAGGAGAAGACTCTCATCGTTCTTTCACTCAGAAATGACTCAATCCATCTGATGGCTTCCGCAGAGAAATGGGCAGCGGAATCCAAGTGACTGCAGAGGGCTTTATGATCCACCAAATCAAAGGCAGCAGAGAGGTCAAGGAGTAGCAGAAGTACTGTTCTCCCTTTGTCTCGTAGCTCGTCAATTTGGGATTTTAAGTCAATAAGGGCAGTTTCAGTCCGATGTAAGGGACAGAAGCCCGAATGTCTCTCTCCTAGGAGGTTGTGTAGTTCTAGATGCTTTTGAATTTGGTTATAGGCGGCTTTGTCCAGAATCTTGAGAAGAAACGGTACCGTAGTAATGGGGCGGTAATTAGTAGGGATGAGAGGGTCTAATGTCTGCTTTTTAAGTAGGGGGAGTACCCAGGATTGTTTAAGGTTAGCCGGGATGATGGCTGAGGCAAAGGAGGCGTTAATCAATTCGGTAATAAATGGCGATAATTCTCTGGCAGCGTCTTTTATTAACTGTGCTGGGCAGAGGTCGCCTTTACAGTTAGATGGTTTAAGCGACAGGATAATTTTTCTACTTCCAAGGTGGTCAATTTAGAGAAGTGGAAGGAATCACTGTGCGCCGAAAGATTATTGGTGTTGGGCATTTTAGGCAAATCCTGAATTTTAAGTACTTATTTTTTTTGCTGGATTTTATTTTGGAGAGTAATAATTTTATTTGTTAGGGCTTGCTGGATGTCTGTGCACCAAGGTTTGTCCATGGTACAGATGTCCGGTGTGGCGATCGGAGACTCAAGTTCCTTTAGAATAGAAAAGAGCTCTTTCATGCTGGAATTAGAGTTGGCTATGTGGTCATCATATGAATTACATTTTGCCTGGCAAACTTCTTTTTTGTAAAGTGAGGAGAGAGAGGTTAGTTTGCCTTTATTGTCGACTGAAGGGCAGAGCCTCCAGGTGGTTTTACTTTTTCTTTTCAGGATGCGCAAGTCTCTTAATTGTGGAGTAAACCATTTGTTTAGGTGGGCTTTTGGTTTGCTTGATCTGAGTTTGAGAGGTGCCAGTTTATCTAGGGTGACGAGCATGATATGATTGAATTCTTGTACTAGGGTGCTGGGGCTTAGATTAGCTGGTAATGCATTGAGGGTCGGTAGTATAGCTGGGATCACTTTCTCTACCGTAATACATTTTTTATTTCTGGTTAAGCAAGGCGGTGCTATTGGAAGGACTGTGGGGTTAGGTCTGGACGTGGCTAGGTTAAAGGACACTAGAGAATGGTCTGTCCAAGGTAGGGATCTTATGGGTAGGATAGTGGCTGAGCAGTTGCAGTCGGCTATCCAATCTAGCGTTCTTCCTTTCAGGTGCGTAGGCTTGTCAACTCTTTGAGATAGGCCTAGTGCGTGAATAGGGTTACCTACCAATGTAGCATTAGTATCCGTGGTGTCATGGAAACCTAAGTTAATGTCCCCAAGGAGGATTATTTGCAAGCACGGTTTGAGGTTATTAGTGAGAAGGTTGTGGAGATCCTCGTCAAAGGTGCCTAGGGGGCCTGGTGGTCTGTATAAGAGGTGGATGGTGAGAGTTTGATTATTATTTATCTGGAGTTTAGCAGATAAAGTCTCACAGGATTGGATAGATTGGGTGGGTACTAGTCTGAGTGAGAAGCTTATTTTGGAGATTATGGCGATGCCGCCGCCTCTTGCACCTTTTCGGTCATTTCTGATTATCGTGTAGCCATCCGGGATGGCTAGCATGAGCGAGGGTCCTGCTGCATTGTGTAGCCACGTCTCTGTAATAGCGAGAAAGTCAAGGTTGCCTTCTGATATTAGGTCGGCAATGTCTAGGGCATGGGCGACAAGCGATCTCACGTTCAAGAGTGCTCCAACGATAGTTGGGGTCTTGGAGACCTCTGTGGCTTGGGGGGATGGAGTAGTAAGTATGTTAGATGTAGTGGGCTTGTTGTTCTGAGTAGGGCAACTATTGGAGTTGGGTGAAGGAGGTAGTCAAAAATAGCGAGGATTGGAGATCTGCTGGAAGTTAGTTAGTGGTCCTGGAAATGTTTACTGACTGGCAGTGCATCCAGAAGTGTATGTCTGCTTATGCCTCTGTTAGACAGGGAATGACAAGGGTTACCCTATGCATGCCATTCTTTAGTATGTGGCTGGGACCGTCCCATTTTTATGTTGCTCCAAAATAAAACTGTGACCTTGTTTTCCAAATACTTTACAAATTTGTGGTTATTGCGTGATTTAATTATGACATACTATGGCCACAATAGGTGGGGGGTGGGTGGGGGGCGCGGCCAATGGGGGGATGGCCCGGCTATGTAAACAACCCATGTCTACTGGTGAACACACTTGCTTGGGTGTCATAGAGCACGCGCCTGCTCGCTGCCTCTTAAGGACACCTGCGCACGCCTCGTGGTGCAGACACCTGCGCACGTGTCTGGACATTGGAACCAAGTCAGCACTCACCTGCAAAGACGGCCAAGAAGAGGGCGAGCGCCGCAGTCGTGAAGATCAGGCCTCTCATGGTGGAACTCTTGTGTGGCTTGTCCTAGGACAAACAGATAAAAGGGGTGGGCGTTAACAGGGTTCTCCGTGCTCTTCCCTAACTGCAGGAACCTCAAAGCGGGGACAGTAGCAACAAATGACAGCAAGGATCATGTGTTTTCATATAGCGCTTCACCGTCATTCTACGGGCCTTTGGCCACTGGGTGCTACGCCCTGGAACTTATTCATATTGAACAAGGTATTGGCCAAGCCACCAATGCTTCAACTGTACAAGTCAGAGCCCTTTTACAAAATGGTGTCATAGAAGCAGTGCTGTGGTTTGTATTTTTTTTAAGAATGTGCAGACTGTCAGTGCAAATATAATGATAACAATATCAAAGGTCGCCACGCCCAGTCAGCATCTCCCTGCATGCCCACAGTTTAAAGCCCAGAGGAGGGCCCGCATTAGGCATTCTGAGTGCAAGGGTCAGTTTGGGGTTTTTTCAGGACACTGACTTTGAATCTAACTTGAGAGCTTTGGCCTGGGCCCCGACTTTGAAATCTCATTTTATGCCATCGCTCGGACCATCATTGGACTGTGCATATGCAGAGCTAACTTAATAACAGGGGCAGGATAACTAAGGGCATAATAAGGGGTCACACACATACAGAGTGCATAATAACAGGAGCAGGGTAACTAAGGGCATAATAAGGGGTCACACACATACAGAGTCCATAATAACAGGGGCAGGATAACTAAGGGCATAATAAGGGGTCACACACATACAGAGTCCATAATAACAGGGGCAGGATAACTAAGGGCATAATAAGGGGTCACACACATGCAGAGTCCATAATAACAGGGGCACAGTAACTAAGGGCATAATAAGGGGTCACACACACACAGAGTCCATAATAACAGGGGCACAGTAACTAAGGGAACAATAAGGGCTCACACACATACAGAGTCCATAATAACGAATAACGAGCACACTAACGAAGGGCACAATAAGGGCTCACACACATACAGAGTCCATAATAATGGGCACAGTAACTAAGCGCACAATAAGGGGTCACACACATACAGAGTCCATAATAACAGGAGCACAGTAACTAAGCGCATAATAAGGGGTCACACACATACAGAGTCCATAATAACAGGAGCAGGGTAACTAAGGGCATAATAAGGGGTCACACACATACAGAGTGCATAATAACAGGAGCAGGGTAACTAAGGGCATAATAAGGGGTCACACACATACAGAGTCCATAATAACAGGGGCAGGATAACTAAGGGCATAATAAGGGGTCACACACATACAGAGTCCATAATAACAGGGGCAGGGTAACTAAGGGCATAATAAGGGGTCACACACATACAGAGTGCATAAAAACAGGAGCACGGTAACTAAGGGCACAATAAGGGCTCACACACATACAGAGTCCATAATAACGAATAACGAGCACACTAACGAAGGGCACAATAAGGGGTCACACACACACAGAGTCCATAATAATGGGCACAGTAACTAAGGGAACAATAAGGGGTCACACACATACAGAGTCCATAATAACAGGGGCACGGTAACTAAGGGCACAATAAGGGGTCACACACATACAGAGTCCATAATAACGAATAACGAGCACACTAACGAAGGGCACAATAAGGGGTCACACACACACAGAGTCCATAATAATGGGCACAGTAACTAAGGGAACAATAAGGGGTCACACACATACAGAGTCCATAATAACAGGGGCACGGTAACTAAGGGCACAATAAGGGGTCACACACATACAGAGTCCATAATAACAGGGGCACGGTAACTAAGGGCACAATAAGGGCTCACACACATACAGAGTCCATAATACCGAATAACGAGCACACTAACGAAGGGCACAATAAGGGGTCACACACATACAGAGTCCATAATAATGGGCACAGTAACTAAGGGAACAATAAGGGGCCACACACATACAGAGTCCATAATAACAGGGGTACGGTAACTAAGGGCACAATAAGGGGTCACACACATACAGAGTCCATAATAACAGGGGCACAGTAACTAAGGGCACAATAAGGGACCACACACATACAGAGTCCATAATAACGGGCACAGTAACTAAGGGCAGAATAAAGGACCACACACATATAGAGTCCATAATAACGGGCACAGTAACTAAGGGCACAATGAGGGTTCAGACACATAGAGAGTCCATAATGAGAGGGGCACTGTAACTAAGCGCACAATAAGGAGCCACACACATACAGAGTGCATAATAACAGGGGCATAGTAACTAAGGGCACAATAAGGGGTCACACACACATACAGAGTCCATAATAACAGGGGCACATTAACTAAGGGCTCAATAAAGGGGCATACCCACACAGAGTCCATAATAACAGGAGCACAGTAACTAAGGGCACAATAAGGGGCCACACACATACAGAGTCCATAATTACGGGGGCACAGTCACCAAGGGCACAATAAAGAACCACACTCATACAGAGTCCATAATAACAGGAGCACAGTAACTAAGGGCACAATAAGGGGTCACACACATACATAATCCATGATAACAAGAGGCGCAGTAAGGTCTCAATAAGGTGCCCACACACATACAGAGTCCATTATAACAGGGGCACAGTAACTAAGGGCACAATAAGGGGTCACACACATACATAATCCATGATAACAAGAGGCGCAGTAAGGTCTCAATAAGGTGCCCACACACATACAGAGTCCATTATAACAGGGGCACAGTAACTAAGAGCACACTAATGCGACACAAACATACATAGTGCATAATAACAGGAGCACAGTAACTAAGGGCACAATAAGGGGTCACACACATACATAATCCATGATAACAGAGGCGCAGTAAGGTCACAATAAGGTGCCCACACACATACAGAGTCCATTATAACAGGGGCACAGTAACTAAGAGCACACTAATGAGAAACAAACATACATAGTGCATAATAACAGGAGCACAGTAACTAAGGGCACAGTAAGGGGACACAAACATATATTGTGCATAACAGCAGGGGCACAGTATCTAAGGGCACAATAAGGGTTCACACGCATACAGAGTCCATAATAACAGGAGACAAGTAAGTGCACATATGCATACCCTCATTAAAAACAAGGGGACTGTTGGTGCACACAAACACAGCCTCCTTAAGAACAGGGGTAGCGTGAGGGCTCACTCAGATGTATAACCTCTTTAATAACAAGGGTACACTGAAGGTGCATTTACATAGCCCCTGTAATATCAAGGGGGTAATAAAGGGACTCACACAGTCCCCTTAATAACATGTGCACACTAAGAGCAGATATGCATACCCTCTTAATAAACAGTGCACAACGAGGGCCCTCAAACACAGCCGCCTTAATAACAGGGGCAGAATAAGGGTGCATTTAGGTAGACTTGTTAATAACAGTGGCAGAGTAAGGGCACACATACACATCTCACAACTTCATGATAAGGGCATAGCAAGGGCTAACAAACCCAGCCTCCCTAATGACAGGGACACAGCAAGGGCACATGTATACATCCCCTGCCCTCCTTGATAACTAGGGGCACCACATGGGGCACACAAACACATCCTCCTTAATAAGAGGGGCGCCATACGGGAACGATGAACTGCGGAGAATACGTTCACACAAACACAGCCTCCTAAATAAGCAGGGCGGGGTGAGAGAACATATGCCTAACTACCCCAGAAAGGGCACATATGCATAGCATTCTAAATGACAGGGACACAGTGGGGTCACGTATGAATAGCCTCCGATATAATACGGGCGGGCACCATGGAGGAGGTACATATACACCTCTGGTGCAGTCTCATAGTTGGAATCCCGAATTTGCGCCCAGAAGGAGGGTTAGAAGCGCTATGGATCCCGGCCGCGTACCTGGTAGTCCTGAGCGCACCCTGTCGGAGCGGTGTGATCCTGGGCTGAGCTGGATCCCAGAGAGGGCCGTTTTATACTCTCAGCGGAGCCGGGTTGTCTGGCCAAAGGTCTCCCCGAGGCCGGGGCCGGAGCCTCTTTATGACTCGCGATTTGCTGACTCTTCTGCTCACCCGGAAGGGTCCGATGTGGCCACACAGCTGGGTGTCAGGGTGCGGGGAGGAGGGGGGACTGAGCTGCAGAGGGAGGTATTGATCATATGGGGGTCAGCGGGGCTGGGCGATATAGCGCCCTATAGCAGGGGCGCTCAGTGTTAAGCTGCCATCCAGGAAACGTTACACCAAACAAATCGGATCGTCTTGCATTAGTGTGCACAGGGTTGGGAATGTGTGTATGGGGTAAAGTGCTGGGACTCAGCTCCATGCAAAATCACTGGTGATGGGACTGGGATCCTTGCAGGAACTGGAGTGCTGAGATCCTTGCAAGATCAGGAGATCTGGGGCCGAGTGCCCTGAAGCATAAGGCGTCCCGAAGCCGAGTTCCCTGCAGGATCAAGGGTGCTGGGGCTGAACTCCCAAGCGGTCCTGTGGATGAGCTCCCTGCACGATTAGGAGTGCTGGGGCTGGGCTCCCTGCAGGATCAAGGGTGCTGGGGCTACGCTCGCAGAATAATAAGGGGTCATGTGGATGAGCTCCCTGCAGGATCAAGGGTGCTGGGGCTGAGCTCCCTGATTAATAAGGGGTCATGTGTATGAGCTCCCTGCAGGATCAGGAGTGCTGGTGCTGGGCTCCCTGCAGGTTCAGGAGTGTTGGGGCTGAGCTCCCTGAATGATAATGCGTCCTAAGGCTGAGTTCCCTGCAGGATCAAGGGTGCTGGGACTGAGCTCCCTGAATAGTAAGGGGTCCTTAGGATGAGCTCCCTGTAGGATCAGGTGTGCTGGGGCTGGACTCCCTGCAGGATCTGGAGTGTTGGGGCTGAGCTCCTTGCAGGATCTGGAGTGCTAAAATCCTTGCAAGGCCCGTATAGTTGGGGCTGAGCCCCCTGAATGATTAGGCGTCCAGGGGCTGAGTTCCCTGCAGTACATGTTGTCCTGAGGCTGAGCTCCTTTCAGGATCAAGGGTGCTGGGACTGATCTCCCTGAATAGTAAGGGGTCCTGAGGATGAACTCCCTGCAGGATCAGGACTGCTGGGGCTGGGCTCCCTGCAGGATCAGGAGTGCTGAAATCATTGCAAGGTCAGGAGAGCTGAGGTTGAGCCCCCAGAATGATAAGGCGTCCAGAGGCTGAGTTACCTACATCACAAGGCGTCCTGGGGCTGAGCTCCCTGTAGGATCAGGAGTGCTGGGGCTGGGCTCCCTGCAGGACAAGGGTGCTGGGGCTGGGCTCCCTTCAGGATCAGGAGCGTTGGGACTGAGCTCCAAGCAGGATAACGGGTGCTGGGGCTGAACTGCCTGGATAAAAAGGGGTCTGTGGATGAGCTCCCTGCAGGATCAGGAGTGTCGGGCAGAGCTCTGTGAATGACAATGCGTCCTAAGGCTGAGTTTCCTGCAGTATAAGGCATCCAAGGCTCAGTTTCTTGCAGGATCGAGGGTGCTGAGGTGGCACTCCCTGATTAATAAGGGTCATGTGGATGAGCTCCCTGCAGGATCAGGAGTGTTGGGGTTGAGCTCCCTGCAGGATCAGGAGTGCTGAAATCCTTGCAAGGTCAGGAGAGCTGTGGCTGAGCCCCCTGAATGATAAGGCGTCCAGAGGCTGAGTTACCTGTAGCACAAGGCGCCCTGAGCCTGAGCTCCCTGCAGGACCAGGAGTGCTAGGGCTGGGCTCCCTGCAGGACAAGGGTGCTGGGGCTGGGCTCCCTTCAGGATCAGGAGTGTTGGGACTGAGCTCCCTGCAGGATAAAGGGTGCTGGGGCTGAGCTGCCTGGATAACAAAGGGTCTGTGGATGAGCTCCCTGCAGGATCAGTAGGCGATTAGGATGGATGTTGGAATGGAGGGATGACAGCCCGCGATTGGGATGCAAGTTGGACTGGAGGGAAGACAGGCATCGATTGAGATGGAAGTTGGACTGGAGGGAAGACAGGCAGCGATTGGGGTGGAAGTTGGACTGGAGGAAGACAGGCAGCGATTGGAATGGATGTTGGACTGGAGGGAAGACATGCAGCGATTGGGATGGATGTTGGAACGGAGGAATGACAGGCAGCGATTGGGACGTATGTTGGACTGGAGGGAAGCCAGGCAGCGATTGGGATGGAAGTTGGACTGGTGGGGAGACAGGCAGCGATTGGGATGGATGTTGCAATGGAGGGAAGACTGGCAGCGATTGGGATGGATGTTGCACTGAAGGGAAGACTGGCAGCGATTGGGATGGAAGTTGGACTGGAGGGAAGACAGGCAGCGATTCGGATGATGTTGCACTGGATGGAAGACATACAGCGATTGGGATGGAAGTTAGACTGGATGGAAGACAGGCAGTGATTGGGATGCATGTTGGACTGGAGGGAAGACTGGCAGCGATTGGGATGGAAGTTGGACTGGAGGGAAGACAGGCAGCTATTGGGATGATGTTGCACTGGATGGAAGACATGCAGCGATTGGGATGGAAGTTAGACTGGATGGAAGACAGGTAGTGATTGGGATGCATGTTGGACTGGTGGGAAGACATGCAGCGATTGGGATGGAAGTTGGACTGGAGGAAAGATAGGCAGCGATTGGGATGGAAGTTGGACTGGAGCAAAGACAGGCATCGATTGGGATGCATGTTGCACTGGAGGGAACACAGGCAGCGATTGGGATGGATGTTGGAATGGAGGGAAGACAGGCAGCGAAAGGGATGGATGTTTGACTGGAGGAAAGACAGGCAGCGATTGGGATGGATGTTGGACTGGAGGGAAGACAGGCAGCGATTGGGATGGATGTTGGACTGGAGGGAAGACAGCCAGCAATTGGGATGGATGTTGGACTGGAGGGATGACAGGCAGCGATTGGGATGGATGTTGGACTTGAGGGAAGACTGGCAGCGATTGGGATGGAAGTTGGTCTGGAGGAAATTCAGGCAGGGATTGGGATGGATGTTGGACTGGAGGGAAGACAGGCAGTGATTGGGATGGGTGTTGGACTGGAGGGAAGAGAGGCAGCGATTGGGATGGACGTTATACTGGGGGGAAGACAGGCAGCATTTGGGATGGATGTTGGATTGGAGGGAAGACAGGCCGTTATTTGAATCGAGGTGGCTTGCAGTTGGTTTGGCACTAATTTTTCCATCACTTTAGATAAGATAGGAAGATTTCTGATGGGCTCAAAGTTGCCATCGCACCGGCTCTAAGGAAGGTCTTTTGAGAAAGGAGCAATGTATACCTTTTTTGAAAGGAACAGGGAAAAACCAGATGCAAACCAAAAGTGTGCCATTGTGTTTGCTAGAGGCGGGAAGAGCAGAGGGCGTTGCAAGTAGCCAACAGAGGTAAAGTCGGCCATGGAAATGGTGGAGTTCAGGGAACCAAGAAGTGATTGTACCTCTGCCATCTTGGTATAGGACAAAGTACATTCTGGAGAGTAGCCCGCAGCAGGCGTGGGCTAATGAGGTATGCGACCCAAATGAGATGCATTTGACATAGTTGTGCATTTATCAGTTGTGCCCAGGTTCTGGCTTATAATGTGGTTTTTATGCACACATATTTTGGGATGGTTACAACAGGCTGTGGGGGTGGTGAGACTAGAAAGACGCTGTTTGGGCCAGGAGAGAGACTGTGCCAGGCTGTACATGGCTTTGGTTTGATTTGCCACAAGGCTTATCCCAGGGATCTTCCATCGTTGGCTCTCCAAACATTTTGGAGAACCACTCCCATCAGCCCCAGCCAACATTATTGATGGTGAGGGATCTTGGGAGTAGTAGTCCAAAACATCTGGAGAGCGACAGGTTGCAGACCCTTGGCCTGTCCTATGGACCCAGTGGGTGGTATTGCCTCCAGGTGAGCTCTTTCATAATCTTTGCATAGGTGACTGTATGGGCCTCATTCCGAGTATGGCGGTAAGGGATAGCGGCCACCGCTAACGAGAGCGGTGGCGGTAATCCCTTACCGCCATACTCCGAGTTCCCTTTGCGCCATGGTGGTTTTAACACCTGCTTTTAGCAGGTGTTAAAAACCGGCGCTGATTACAACTCAGGCGGTAAGGGGTTTACGGCAGCGTTAACAGCGCCGACCCTTACCGCCTGAGTACGAGGTCCCTTAGCGCCATGGCGGACTTACCACCTGCTTTTAGCAGGTGTTAAAATCCATGGCGCTAAGGGACCATGGAGTTAATTACGCCACCGTAATTTACGGTGGCGTAATTGACGCCTTCCCCACTCCCATTATGCCCTATGGGGCAAGAATGGGAATGGGGAAGGGTAAATGGGGATTGGGGAATTACCGCCCCGCCAACCTTGGAATGGGGCGGTAATTCCGCCATCCACCAAGGCGCTGCCGGTCCGGGTACGGCGTCAACCAAGGCGTTAATAGCGCCATTGGTTAGCGCCGTACTCGGAATGAGGCTGTGTCCCTGTCCTCGGACTTTTGTGCTTTTTGCATTTGTAGGCAGCTGTTCGGCTTCATTGTTTCCATGATTTTAGTTTTAGGGCGAACCAGGGTTAATGGGGGTCTGCTTAGTAACCGGATCATGGCTGTGGGAGGCACTCACCTGGATTGTTCAAATGACAGGTATGCGACCCCGTGGCTTTGGGGCCCGGATATAGGCAAGGACAGTGCGCTTCTGAACAGGGTGCCATGGCAAGCTCTTGTCTAGTTGAATAACTTTAATTGCTTTTTATTTTTTTTAGCTGACTGTCATTCCGAGTCGGGCGGTAAGGGTTAACGGTCACCGGTAACGAGACCGGTGCCCTTAAACCCTTACCACCCTATTCCGAATTCCCTTTGCGGGTTGGTACTTAACGCTTGCTTTTTGCAGGCGTTAAAAAACCAACCCGCAAAGGGACCTAGGAGCTAATTACGGCACCGTAATTTACGGTGCTGTAATTAGCGCCTTCCCCATTCCCATTGAGCCCTATGGGGCAAAAATGGGAATGGGGAAGGGCCCTTGGTGAATGGGGAATTACCGACCCCGCCAACCTTGGAATGGGGTGGTAATTCCGCCATTCACCATGGCGGAGTCGGAAAGATAACGGCGTGAACCAAGGCGCTAATAGCGCCTTGGTTAACGCCAGGGTCGGAATGAGGTGAGTTCTTGAGTTTAGTCTGGTGACCCCAGAACACAGGGCACGATCTGGTCATGTAGTGGAAGCGGTCCTGTTTACTAGAAGGTTGTTAAAATGGGGTATCAGAGGTGAAAGGTACACCCTTTGCTGTTTGTAGGAGCTAATACTTGTTGACGAAAAATATGGGGGTCAAGGCGTGGTGAACTATGGGGGTCAAGGCGTGAAACAAGCCCACACAGAGCAACAGAGGTTCAAATCCCGGATCGCGGGTGGAACCCGAACTCAGGTATACAGCGCATTATGAATAACCAATTAAATAAATAAAAAGTAACATAGATGAAGGTTGAAATCTCTAGGCACATTTGAGGGGTATTGTGGACACAGAATATAGGAAGAGGTTTTGGACCGAGGTATTACGCCCCAGCCATCAGCAACATTGAGGGGTGGTGCATTCGAGAGAATCCCACTTACACAGGGCCACGATGGACAGCATATACATCAATCTAAGGTTGTCCCCAAAGAGAACAGCCACTCCTCCCCCATGACAGATGTTCTGCTGACTTGCCAGATGTAACACCCTGCTGGAGGAAGACCTACACGAGCCCGAGGTTTCATTGGGCCATTTGAAAGCAATCTGCCTGGCGTTGCATGATTCAAATAAAAGTTGTACTGCCACATGGATCATAAAGAAGCACAGAGAGGTTTTGGGAGTCTAGGTTGGAAGTGCTGCCAAGCCCCTTACCACACACTGAACAAAGTGCTGATGCCTGTCTAGCTGGGCATGTAACAGGCCTGAATATGGTGGGAGGGAAGTGGCAAGTCCGCCAGGGGTTTGGCCTAATCTGGACAGACCGCAGGGCGACTCGTGAAACAATAGTGGTGAAGTAGTCTTTGGGTGAGGGTGGCACACTGCAGCGAACCGTGTGGAAGGATGAAGAAGTCCTTAACCCCCTACTGGCCTTTCCTTCCACTTATGAAACAGCCCACGAAGGTGTGGCCTGGGCTTTGTAGTGCTGGAGCAGCCGGAAACATTCACAGTGTGCCCCAGGTGATCTGGGAAATGTAGTCCTTTGAACAGTGTGAGAACTCCACTATGATTGGGAGCGGGCTGATGGCCTCATGCTTCGGCCGGCGGTTGCGGTAGGGGTGCGGACACTGTCAGTAGACTAAGAGGTCCGGTATCTCCCTGTCCAGATGATCATTCATCCAGAACAAAAAGAGCACATGGTGTGTATTAGGTAGTCATGGCAGAGGCCAAACTCCCTGGTCCCCTTCTTCAGAAATCTGCCCCACTGCTTCCAACATGAGGTAGCTGAATGCTGTGGGATTCCAGGGACTTGCATTAAAAAGGACCAGTATGTGAGCAGAAAGTCAGCATAGAGACAGACATTGGACTAAGCTCCCTTCAGAGGTCAGGAGGTTTATCTGTCAGCCCCAGGAACTGCTGGGGATGCCCGGAAGTAGTCCTCCTCAAGTTCACTGATGCTCCTGGATACACAACTTTAAATCTAAAACCAAGCAAGCGGTGTACAGGATCACATGGGTCACCTTTTGGGAGGTGTGCTAAAAGCCCAGATTGTACTCTGTCTAGGTTGTTGGTGGGGAGGAGGGTGGCTCACATTGCAGCACAGCAAATAGATGCAATTTCAATTAAAACAAGCATTGGCAATGGCAACAGTTTGGGCTTTTGTTTAGGCATGGGGAAAGCATTTGCCAGGAACTGCAGTACTGGCATTAACTGGCCATTGATGGTAGCAGGTGCAAAATGGTGCGAGTACCTGGACATCTAATAGCCGTGTCTGGCAAATGGCTAATACTAACACACAAGCCAAAACCTTTGGCTTTGCCAATGGCTGTTATTAACAGGACTTCAGTGAAGGACACACATAGCGTTTATAAATTGGGTGGCTGAAGGCAGACCTGGTTTAGACATTTGTATTACACCAATACCTGTTTACAGCTCCAATTTAGGGCCTGATTCATGGAAATATTTGCGTGTAAAATGGGGGATTTGCACACCATTATGTGCGCAAACCCATGTTCGTCGATTCATGGAATGGACTGCGCAGCACTTTTCCTGGACTTGCGTGGAGTGCGTGCAGGCTCGGCACGTCTCTGTGAGCCGTCGAGCGCCTTGTGCGATACACCACGCAGAGCGTGGCTTGTGCAGAGGGCTGGGAAGGGGGCGGAACACAGAAAATGGGGAAAAACATGCGAAAAAGTTGGCGTTCTGAGGGACAGCACTCAGGCAATCCCTCGCACGGCCACAATTGCACAGAACGACACGTTTTCATGGAACCACCTGCGCAGCCTCTTGGCATAGTAATGTATACACAAATCAAAGCAAAAGTGCACTTTCACAGAGGAATCGCAGCACAGAGGTCGGGTGTCATGTCGGATATAGAAGTGTGTGTTCACAACCGGGGTTCCGATTGAATTTAGGGGTGTGCAGTTTAGCGGGTTGCAGGAACGGTTTACAGGGGTTCGCACGCAGATTTCCAGAGTCATTACTGAGTTAATTTCTTTCATACGCATGTTGTCGGGGTTCCAGCAACAGTTACTGGGGACCCTGCTCAGGGTCCCCAAGATGCATGCCTGCTTGCGGGGAACCCGACGCCCTGTTTGAAGGGCACTGGCGTAACTGGGGCCCCCGCACTCCCTGTGGTGCGGGGCGGCCCGCAACCATGTCCTGTGACGGGGCCCCACTTGAAGTAAAAATAAATGGAAAAAAAATTGTTTGCAATTTTTTTTTATATTTCTTTTTTGAATTCACTGCATTTACAGAGAAATTATTTCTGTAACAGAAATCATTTCTCTATGAAGGCAGAATGAATTCAAAAATTAACTTTTTGAAGTCTGGGGGCTACTCCCACCCTATGACATGAAGACCCTAGGCTGGAGGCCTCCATGTCATGGGGTGGGTGGAGCCCTATGACTTCAAAAATAAATAGTTTATTTTTGAAGTCACTCTGCCTTCATAAAGAAATTATTTCCGTTATGGTTCCGTCCTTAACGGAAATAATTTCTTTACGAAGTCAGAGTGACTTAAAAAAGAAAAATGTATTTTTGAAGTATTATGGCTCCCCTCGACCCCATGACGTGTGCGTGTGTGAGTGTATGGTGAAAGAGTGCACACAAATGTATGGGTGGCTGGGTATGCGTGTGTGCATGTACGGTGAAAGGATGCACACTTAAATGTATGGGTGGCTGCCTGGGTGTGCCTGTATGGTGAAAGGGTGCAGACTTAAATGTATAGGTGACTGTCTTGTCTGTGTGAGTGTCTGGTGAAAGGGTGCACACAAATATATGGGTGGCTGGGTGTGCATGTACGGTGAAAGGATGCACACTTAAATGTATGGGTGGCTGCCTGGGTGTGCCTGTATGGTGAAAGGGTGCAGACTTAAATGTATAGGTGACTGTCTTGTCTGTGTGAGTGTCTGGTGAAAGGGTGCACACAAATATATGGGTGGCTGGGTGTGCATGTACGGTGAAAGGATGCACACTTAAATGTATGGGTGGCTGCCTGGGTGTGCCTGTATGGTGAAAGGGTGCACACTTAAATGTATGGGTGAGTGCCTGCGTGTGTGTGCCTGTATGAGGAAAGGGTGCACACTTAAATGTACTGGTGAATGCCTGGGTGTGCCTGTATTGTTAAAGGGTGCACACTTAAATGCATGGGTGGCTGCCTGGGTGTGCCTGTATGGTGAAAGAATGCACACTTAAATGTATGGATGGATGATTCGGTGTGCGTGTGTATATATGGTGAATGGTGTGTGTGCTTGTGTTCAGGGGCTCAACAAAACCTACATTTCAGGGGGCTAACCATTCAAATGTTGGGAGAGGCGCTAACTTCATGTGTGGTGGGAGAGGAACAAACTTATTTGTGTGGGGGCATCAAACTTCTTTACGCATTTTAACGAGACTATTCTAGTGCAGCTTCAATGTTAGAAGCAGTTAACTCTCTCCTTTAAGTCTGAAAGCACCCACTTATGGACTGCTGTGAGAATGACTGGTCTCCTGTTCCCTCTCAATCCTTCCAATCACTCCCCTGGCATGCAAGTACTAAACCCACATCACAATTTCAATTGCCTACAAAAATTGGCATTTGAATGCAGGTACTAACAGTGAAATGCTGTACATTAGTAATTGCTGGGCCGGGACCTTGTTAACAGCGAAACCCAGGTGCCGTTTAACATCTGTGTCCTTTTCTGTTGGGCAACTGCTCTGTAGGTGAGCCAGGTCAAGTCAACATAGCCCACAATTTCAGGAGGGGGGGAGTGCTGAAGGCCAGTTAGCTCAATGGTGTTGCACCACTACTTATGTTTAATGCCTTGATTACTTATTGGTAATCTTCATTACTCTTAGCCCTATTCTTCCTCATCCCAGTACTTGTGCATGAGACAGTACCTGTGTATGAGGCACTATGCCAAATACACAAGTACTGGGATGAGGTAGAGGTACGTGAAGGTAATGCCTGATTTAGCTACCATCTTCATTGCTCCTAGTCCCACTCTTCCTCATCCCAGTACTTACCTATGAGGCATGGAGCCTCATACGTAAGCACTGGGACAAGGAAGAGGGACGTGGGGTAATTCTGGGCCAATAAGCTGATTTTGGAGGGTGGGTAAGGGAAGGGAGGGAGAGGGCATGTGTGGGGGGGGGCGGGATTGTGCAATAAATCAAAATGGCCGTCCATGTCCATGCTAAGCAGGAATGATATGTGGTATTAGTGGCTACAGAGGCATTTTGTTGCAGACAGTCTAGTCATTCCTCAGTTTGGTATGACTTTTTTTAAGTGGCCATTTCTGATAAAGCAGTCCTGCTAAGTGTAATTACCTGGCTAGACTGGCATTTGGGTTCTGCCAGTCTAGCCGTTTCTTACTGCGGCATTTTATATTTTTCTGGGCTTCTGTGATAAAATTATATGATATAAGTCTTATATAATGCACCTGTACACAAGTGTTTTTAGGCGTGACAAGAGAAGGGAAGGAAAACAGAGGGAGGACAAGACAAATGATCTTACTAGACCTTGTGTCATTCAGATCGTGCACGTGTGAGAAAGAGAAGTGCAAGGGAGAGGGGAGGGGAAAACAGGGTAGAAATGCTCTGATTAAGTGCAGCCAGGGCAGCTCGGCTCTCGGTAGTGCAAGGAGAACACAGGACTGTAGGGTTACAGTTACAGCCCTTAACTGCGTGGTAGGCCCGGAGGCAGTGCAAGGGTGACTGATCAAGAAAGAGCCTGGACTCAGTGAGACTGGGGGAAGCCAAGCAACCAGTTGGTACAGCAGACAGGCAGGTCAGGTAGGTCAGCAAGGGAGGGAGAGAGAGAATGCAGAGGAGAAGAGGAACGTTTTGAGCTGCTTCCGGAACTTCAGGTGGTCCGGCTCAAGTTTGGGAGGGTAGGGAGGCATTCTGTAGAGGAGAGAGATCTACCCCCCACTCTGCCTGGAGAAGCATCTAACCCATAGGGCTCGAGAAGGAAGGTATTTTGGAAGAGAGCGTTGGATGTAGTGCGGATTGCAGCACCAGAAATCCTTGTGGACAATGCAAAGGGTCTTGAACTTGATCCTTTCAGCCACCAGGAGCCAGTGGAGAGATTTCATGGCTGGAGAGATACAGTCCCTGGGCTTGAGGCCAAGGATAAGTCTCGCAGTCCTGTTCTGGATTAGTTGCAGAGGGTGGAGAGTAGAGGAAGGCAGATTGAGAAAGTGTCTATTGCAGTAGTCCAGCTTAGAGAGAACCAGGGCTCTGGAAACAGTGAGCTTCTGGGGGGAAAGTGAGAAAGGGAAGAGTCCCTTTGAGGAGGTGGAGCTGCTAGTGGGACTTCTTGGCGATGTCCGAGATGTGAAGAGAGAAAGAGAGAGTGGAGTTGAAGATGACACCAGGAATGAGCGAGAGAGGAGAGGAGGCTGAGGGGAGCCTGAAAGAACGCTGAGTGTCATCTGCATAACACTGAAAGTTAGAGGAGAAGTTAGAGATCAGGTGGGCCAAAGGGGCCAAGTAGAGGTTGAAAAACCAGGGTGATAGGATAGAGCCCTGGGGAACGCCACAGGTAGAGAGAGGTGGCGGAGAGAAAGGGACCAAGTTGGACCTGGGAGGGGTGGCCCAAGAGGAAGGAGGTCAGCCACTCCAGAGCCTGATCCATGATGCCCAGGTTCTCACTGAGTCAATTGATCAGGATGGCGTGGTTGACCGTGTCGAAAGCAGAGGAAAGTTCAAGGAGGATGAGGACAGAAGGAATGCTGGAATCAAGGTTAGAGATCAAATCTTCACAGGTGTTCAGGAGAGTAGTTTCCAGGCCTCTGGCAGCTCTTAAGCCAGACTGATGGTCATGGAGACAACCAACAGATTCAGAGTGCAGAGTAAGCTGGGAGATGTCCAGCTTTTCCTAGAGTTTGGCAGAGGGGAAAGTTCCAGTGGCAAAATAATGATTACAGAAATCGGCCAAGGATGGAGCAAGGGTGTCAATATGGTCCTTGATGATTCTGGAGGAGCGGGCGAGCACCTGTTTCGACGACACTTCCATAGATGGGACTTGTCTAGAAACCTTGACAGGTGTTAGAGAGAAAGAGGAGAAGGGAGGAGGAGAGGGAGAGATGGCCAAAGGGGGGCCCGAGAGAGGGAGAGGAAGAGGAGATAGTGGACAGGATGTCCTGAGTTTTAGCAGAGAAGCGCGAGGACAAAGCCGTACAGAGGGCCTTTTGAGATAACAGGAGAGGTAGAGACCGCAACGGTATTGGCCAGTTCCTTTCAGATTTTAAAAAGTTTGGCTGTTTTGTTAGAGGCCGCAGAGACGCAGGCTTGAATGTGTGCTCCCTTCTTGATGAGTCTTATTGCTTCGACTGGCATTTTGGTGCAATCAGTCTAGGTATGTCTAAATGTGCCCTTGCATGCTTTACTGTAATGTTATTACGTGTCTACACTGGTCTACATTGTGCAGCCAGTTGGACATGTTTTCATTGTGGCAAGGCATTTTTAATAGCAAAGCATTAATGTTCCTGTGCACTGTTGGTGACTTGCATTTATTGGATTGGTGTTCCCCTACAAAACAATAGCAAACACTGGCTTTTCAGCACATTTTTCTCAGAAAGTGTGCTGTATATTGCATTAAAACACATATTTATATCTTTCTCCTAGTGCAGTGTGCGGCATACCCCTTCAGCAACACGTTTGTGTGTATTGGTCTAGCGTGGTAATCTAAGCCGGCCCAGAGTGTGGCACGACCCGTGATTTGTTGCCGAGTTGGGGGGGCCCTCAGCATGGCTTGCAGAGGGGCCCCCAGATCTTGTGTTATGCCACTGTTGAAGGGTGCTTGTATTCACGTCTGGGGGAGCACGCAACAGTAGCTGTTCTGGCTGTTTTCGCTTTGCGTGGGGGCGTGTTGGGGCGTTCCGGCCACAACTTGCAAATACGGTTACTTTGCGCAGAGAATTCCATGAATACATGGGGCATGCATTTTTTATTCAGCACGCAGGCTTGTGCAGTGTCCTTCTCGGCGCGCGGCCCTTGCGGGATTTCTGCGCACATTTCCATGAATCGGGACCTAAGTCATTAACTATGAGAAGACTGCTTTGAAAAAACACTGGCAGGCACTTTGAGTGCAAAGTTTGATGGTAAGTCTTAAATAAAGTGTGCTGAAAGAGTTCCCATGAGGAGGTGTTTTGGGTGGGGATGGGTAGGAACTAGGTGGGAATGACCATAGGGATTAGCATGACCATGGGCAGTCAATGGGTGGGCAAAAAAACAAACAACACCTGTGTCCCTTCTCATATGCCATTTCTCCCTGTCTGCACTCTAATGCAATAGTTTAGGCTTATAGGCGGTTCTGCCTCCTAATGGCCAAAACTAAAAATCGGCTTAGTAGGTTATTGTAAAATGCATTTTTTTTATTACACAATGTAAGTTTTGCTAATTATGGATAATAACAAAACATCAGCATAGAAATGATGTCACCGGTCCTAAAGCAATGTTATTGGAAGAACTCCTATAATTAGCTGAAGCAATAGTGGTTGGGAATGTTTTATTCTGAACACCCTGGGCAGTGATAAACCTCTAACTGGGCCGCAGCTGCTTTATAGTCTAAGAATCCTCATGGCAGGCTAGATTCAGTGGGGGTTAGCCCCACAGAGAGTCAACTTGCCATCGTAACAAGACTGAGAGTATTTGCAGCCCACACACTAGTCCACACAGCAAGACAATCAATGGCAAAGGTTGGAAATCACCATAGACTCAAGACCTTTGCGGGTATGCAAAATGAAATGGCAAGACCTTATTCAACGAGTACGAAGCAATGTCCTCGAAAAGGTGAATGGTGCACAGGCTGTCAACAAGGAAGTGATGGTCGCCTACAGAAACTCTAAAGCTGTTGTATGATGGTTCGCCTCACAGGTGGGTGGGGAGCTCGTCCCAGAGTGTGGGGGCACGGACTGGGAAGCTGGACCCCCCTGCTCTCTTGCGGTTGAATCTGGGGGTGGCGAGGCAGTGATTGTAGGCCGATCATAGCGGCCTTGGCAGTGAGTGTCTTGAGAGTTTGTGGCACGGTAGGAGGGGGCGTTGTTTGAGAGACAGCGATGCGTGATGGACAGGATCTTCTAGCCGATTCTGTCCTTTATCTGGGGGTAATGCACAGTTCTTCTGGCTTCCGTTGTGTGATCACGCTTTCCGATGTCAAGTGCTGCTCGCAGTGTATTTAACATTGATTAAATCCCCTGTCGCGATAGCTGGCTGCACCACATGATCCGGTGGGTCGTGGTGCTGCGTTTCACCTTCCTGGGATTATGGGCGGCTGTAAATGAGCTCCCTGTTGGGGTTAGGAGTGCGGGGAATGGGCTCCTTGTAAGACTTCGGGTTCTGGTCACGCAGGGGTGGACTGGGAACTAAAAGAGGCCCTGGAAATAATTACTGGTGACCAAAAGAGGCCCTGGAAATAATTACTGGGGACCAAAAGAGGCCCTGGAAATAATGTTCAAAGTGGCCCCATATGACACTTTTTCAGCAAGCCCAATGCTTTTCCTATGAGAAAATTTGGAAATACCACACAAAAGAGGCCCAGGGTGCAAAGGCCCACCGGGAAATCTCCAGAGTTCCCTATAGGCCAGTCCAACGCTAGGGGGCTGAAGTGCAGCTCTCCACAGAGTTGGACCACAGGTCCTTGGAGTAGTCTCAAACTCTTATTCAAATATTCAATAACTCTTAAACACCCACTGGGTATTATGGTCTCACAGAATGGGCCTCTAAATTGACCTGTTAAGACAAGTCACTATTTTAAATACATGTTGTTATAATTCTTTGCTGAGTTATGAAATACATTAGCAAAAAAAACACACATTTAAGTCTGTTATGGAGGATTGTGTACTTAGAAAAGTCACTGCAGGCTTCTTTGAGTCCAAGTTCTGTGATTTGTCAATTACTTGTGGTGGTTTGTAACATTTTTTCTCTGATAAACCTCTGGCATATTTCACAAAGTCTGTGAACATGCTTCTAATCTCTCGCACAATTTGACCTGTAAAAGCAGCTGCCGTATCTTTGTTCACCTTTGTTCGGTGCAAAGATTTCATCACAGCAGTGAAGTTGGTTCTGGACTTTCCCTAAAGTTCAGCACCTTTCTCACAGCGACACTATGCAGTTTTCTTTGGCTACCAACCAGACCAACAGATAGACAATTGTAAACAGCCTACTTGGGCTTGGCACTGGGCGGCGGGGAGTGAGAGTGGCCTATCACAGGCATGAGGTAAAAGAGAAGGTGATTGAGAAAGAGGAATTAAGAAATGTGGAAAGAAAAAGAAAGGGAAAAAAATGCGACAGACCAGAAAAAAGAGATGGAGAAAAACATTAAAAGAAAGCAGAGTGAAGAGGAAGACAATGAGTGATAAGGGATATAGAGCAAGGGGGTGGGGATTAATCTGGACCGACGAGAAACAGGGAAAACAGCAAAAGAGAGAAAAAGGAGGGATGCAAGAGTGGCATTTAGAAATATCAAGAAAAAAGATGAAGCTCGAGAGAAAAGAGGGCGTAAAGGAGAAAGAAAATAATGGTTTTACCAACTTGAATGGTTTTATGTCATATGATTAATTTCACTATATTTAGATCTGGTTGACTTGTATTGCAAAATGTCTTTTTAAAAAAACGAATTTCTTTTATTATCTATTATTGAAAAGTTGATTCAATTCAGCTAAATCGATAAAAAGAAATATAAAAAAAATGATATTGGTATGGTAACAAAAAAAGAAGTGTGAAAATAAATGAAGGCGAAAAAAAAGGGAGGGAAAGATATAAAGCTGGATACAAAATCATAATAATGTGTTTAATGCAGAGCAGAGCTAGAACCACTTTAGATTTGTAGTACACTACGAATAAAAGGTGCTGCTTTTATGCTGCTTTTAGGTTGAAAGTCTAAGTCGGTCCTGGTGCTACGTATACCCCTTATACTGAGGTTGAAGACAGCTATATCTTAGCTGACTGAGCTATCTGACTGGCTGAGATGTGTTGAGGAGGGTGAGGAATAGAAAGAAAGGGAAAGTGAGTGCAGAAGAAAAAAGAAGGTTGAGCTTGAGTAGGCGTGTGGGGATTGATCATACCTGTTGCTGAACATGTGGACACTGGTGGATAAGGTGATGGGCATGTCAGCTGGTCATGTGTGTTGCTGGGAATGTTGAGACAGGCCACAACTGCTATCGGGCATATAATGGCTGATCCTACCTTTTCCTGGGCATGAGAAGCTGGCCATCCACCCATGCTGTGGGGAATGTGGCAGCTTGCTGCTTCCTTGGGGAATATGTGCATACCATCGGCCCCACCTTATGGCAAAATCCTTGATAAAGCCATGCAGGGAGGGGGTCAGTAGCTGCAGATTATCACTGGACAATTGTATTGGCCTCTGTACAGGAAATCAAAGAAAGACAGCGAGTGGTAAGTTGAAGCCCTAAATGAGCACTTAAGAAAACCTACTAAGGCTTCTTTGCCAGGGAGCCCATTGGGTTAAAGGGTGGCAGCATCTTTTAATTCAAAGGCCCTGATTCATGGAATTATTTGCGTGCAAAACGGGGATTTGCGAGCCATTCTACCCACAAATCCCCATTCGCCAAACAGGGATTTGCGTGCAGAATGGCACACAAATTGCACTTTTACAGGCAAATAATTCCATGAATAAGGGAAAAGTATTGAAAGGACCTGACGGTGGGCAGAGAAAGAGACAAAATAGGACGAGCGTTGAGTACTTGTGGTAGAACACAAATACCCCTACTTCTTATTGCCAATGCTAGCCTTTAAATGCTATTCTGATTCCAACAAAGATGAAAATATTAAGATTACTTTTTGGCAGCATATTCCAACACAACTCACCACACACACACCGAGAACTCTGCTGATCCTTCTTCCTTGGTAGTCACCTATAACCAAACCATGGAGGCAGCAATCAACATAGTGTCACCTTTGGGCAACTGCAAAGCTAAACCTAAATCACACATCAACCATTGGTTCACCCCTGAACTCAAAGACCTACGAAACAAAAAAAAAGAAATGTAGAAAGCAATTGGAAAAAAAATAACCTCAGTCACTAATAAACAACAATTCGCCACATTAGCCACGTAATACAGAGAAGCCACCCATCAAGCAAAGAGTAACGCATACACCCTACCTATAGAGAATGGTAACTCTGGCTCGAAAGAACTCTTCTCAGTCCTGAGAGAATTAGAATCACCTTCTTAGCCCCCAGACCTCTGCATCAAGGGTCAAGCCTGGTGCGAAAATATACAAAAGGCTCTGATGGACAAAATCTCATCCCTCCAACTCAAAAATGAATTTGAAAAAACTGAAACTTGCCACCCCTGCTCAAACCACGGCAGAACTTAACCCACCTAAACTGTCCCCCTTGTTTGAATTCTCTCCCATTACCTTAGAGGAAAACACTCGAATTATAAAAGGCCTTAAACCATCACGATGTCAAGGTGACATCTGTCCTGCTATGCTAATCAAAGATTGCACTGACAACCTGGCACCTTTCATCACCTCACTTATAAATAACTCTTTTCCCACCAATAAAGTACCAGATTATTTGAAGGAAGCTTGCATACTTCCCCTACTGAAAAAATCTTCCTTAGACCCAAAAGTACCAACGAACAACAGGCCTATTACGACTGTGCCTTTCCTGCTAAAAATACTAGAGAGGGTTACATATGCACAAATCCAAAACTATCTAGAAACACATAATCTGCTGGGGCTTCGACAATCAGGCTTCCACCTAGGCCATGGCACGGAAAAGGCCCTGGTTGACCTAAAATCCAAATGGATCAGATAAGAGACTGAGGCGACATAGCCATCCTTCTCCTGTTGGACTTCTCGGCGGCATTCGATTTAGTAAATCACTGCATCTTATGCCGTCACCCAGCGAGCGATGCCCACTTCTTCAGCGATGCTATAACTTGTGAACCTGATAGCCCAGCTCTTTAAGGTGAGTAGCAATTACCCTGGAGATGGATGGGGATGCAGATTTCTATTCATACACCAATAATCAAAACGACTCAGGTAGTTGGCAAAAGGAAGACTGTTTTAATATCAATTATCTAAAACAGGGCGCATAATGAACATCAACAAATTTGCTCGATCCTTTTACTCAAACATTCTTAGTAAAAACTGGGGTCTTATACAAGAAATTCATCATCAATGACATCATCCTACGTGGCAAACTACAAAAACCTATGAGTATGGGTAATTGGCTCTTAGTGAACATCTAAATACACGATCCATACTAGTCTAAAAAAGTGTGAATATGTGATTGGTTACTTAACATCAGGTGGGGCAACTAAGCCCTCCCCTAAAAATGACCACTACGAGCGTAAAATACACAATGTCCCATCGGTTTACACAACTATAGGAGCCCTAAATACGCAGTCTTCTACAATTGGTTGGCACTCAAACCTCAGTCAGTACCTTTCCATCTATGTCTAGCAGCATCCAGGCTGGCCATCCAGGTGCTGGTTAGCTCACCTTAACCATCACCAATCCATCATCCATCATCTCCTCAGTGGCCTACTGTCAATTCGGCTTTGAAGCTCGGCCTTGGGAGTGTTCTTAGCTCTGAGAAATTCAGGGAGTGAGGGCACGTTCTGCACTCGTGCATAGGTGTGACCATCTCGTTCGTCCAACTTCATCCTTCCATGTGAGTAGCGACCATGGAATCGAGCCTTTTGGTGCATTTAATACTATTTTTTAATAGACCTGTGATGTCTTTCTTGTTATGTTATGTTCATGCCTTCTGAACAGGAGTTTTGTTCTTTCACACGATTTATATCCAATGTCAGTGCACTCTAGTTTGATAAAACCTTGGCTTCTTGGCTCGTCCAGCCTCGTCTGCTGAGATTCAACACACGAGAAATGAGGCCTTCTTGCTACTGTCCAGCACTGCTATAATGCGTAGTGGAAACATCCATCCTTTACTTGTCTATTTGCATATATGTATATGTCGGCACTTGCCGCAATCTATTCACTATTAACTTGAGGCTAGCTTTCAAGATTACTTTGCCTGCTTGCGTTTCTTTTGCATCTGTACATGTGTAAAATGACCCCATGTCTTTATCTGTTTCTGTGGCATAAGCTTCTTCACCTTGATCCCATGATGTCACTTATCCTTGATACCTTCTTGATGCCTTATAGAATATCTGCATTCTCTGGTCCCTGCATCTCTTCTAGGTACGTCATCTCAGGTCTTTGTGACGTATACTGGCGATGGTTGGTGACGTTATCATTCTTCCTTGCCTTTATTTGCTCTGCTTCTTCAGGGGTCTTATTCAAATGGCCATCATATTTTCTTGTATGCAGGTATGGTTTTCTCAATGGGAACCTTGCCTCCAGGAGTCTCGTTGCTGTCAGTATTTTCACTGGTACCACACAGAGTCCATACTCTGCTCTTTGTTGGTTCAACTGTTCTTTGTATGTCACATACTCTGGTTTCCAACATACAGCTAAAAGGGGCGGAACGGTTGAGGTATGGGTACTTGGCTCCTCCTCTACACTCCCCCCTCTGAGCGATTCATCGACCACTTTCTCATCATCCTTCACATCCAGGCATTTAGGTCTGAAGAAGAGCTTCTTTGGGATCCACATCTTTATGACTCCCTTCAGAGGTCCAGCTAATTTAACATGCTCATCTTTGTTCTATGTCATAAGACTACATTGTCCACTTGAACTGCAATACATTAATCTTCCCTATATACTTCTTATGGTTCTTTGGCTAAAGGAACTTCGTCCCCTCAGGTGCATGGATACTGGCTTTCGCAAAGTCTCTGATTTCTTCATCTGTCAAGTCTCTAGCTTTCCATCCTGATTTGACATTGATCATGATCTTCATCCCTACGGCTTTCTTTGCTGTCTTCCTACATTGTGAGATTAGTATCTTGATCACACAAAATCCAAGCAACACCAACACAATCAGAGCTCCAAGAAACTTGAACATGTCTGCCATCCATTGTAGAATCCAAGAGAAGAGTGATCCAAACCAGCTGTAATCAGCAATGTCTTTTACTTCATCTATCATCTGACTATGGAGCTTCGTCAACATGTCTATGGCCTCTGTCAAGGTTCCATTCTCGTCATCATGAGAAGGTGTACATGTACAACATGATTCTCCGATTTTTGCACAAATACCTCCATCCATTGCTGTAATCAAATCCAAGACATATCTGTTCTGAAGAGTCATCAGTCGTATAGCTCCCATCTCTTCTCTGATAGCATTGACCCCCTTTATGGTAGTGTTGATCATCTGTAGCAATTCCCATATGGTGATTTGAAGCCATTTCGTATTTGCTCCAACCTGGATTCTCGGCATGAGAATTAAGGTGAACACTGATGAGGTCTGGCTGAGCAGCCTGTACTCATACAGAATGGAGTCAAAAGCTTTTATTGACTTAGCTTAGAAATAGTTCTCCCTTTTCATCCTCTTTATCAGCATCAGATCTCTTCTTCCTCAGGTGGGCATCTGCTTTTGGAAAACTGTCAAGGTGTAGGTCACTTTTTGGAATCACCAGTGCTGGAACATGGACATTCACTAATGAACACCGTCCTCCCCAATCCTTGGGTAGCTTCAGGTATGCCCTGGATCCACAAGTCCAATAATGATCCATGATAACTGCTGTTCCATGTATCATTCTTGCTACATCAAAGATTCAACCACAGTTCTGATTCTCTCTGACTTTTCTTGTGCCATTATTTCTGAAGCACAGCTTTGAACTTTCCAATGGCACTATCTGCAGGAGTCCTCCTCCATCTTCGACCTAAATCAGTAGCTTAGCAAGTCTTGGCCATAATCACTTACAGCCATTCTGCACTATGTCAATGGCAGGTTTGTAACAACCAATGACCACCCAGGCTCTGTAGATCACCACTCCTTCTTCCCATCCGTCTGGTGATAACACTGATCCCCAGATCTACATCTGTCCTCTGTTCTTCCATCTTCGAATGTCCTCTGCAGATTTTCCTGGACTCTCCAATTTTTTGTTTACCTCCCATCTGATTCCAGCTCCTTTCACTCCAGGCTTTTCGTATCTGATCACATGATTCTTAGTATGGGCTCTGTTTCTTGTCTTTGCATCCTGGATATAGTCATCATCATCTGTATATGTCCATTCAGTTGTCCATTTGAGGTAGGGATCTCGACCCATGTACTGGCCTCTGGTTTTGCAAAGTGCTACGTACGAAAGACAGTGTGCTGTTCGGACATCTATTTCAATAGCAATAAAGATTTTAGACTTCCCCATACTGTAAGGCAGGAGTGCACACACAACGCATTCCTCGTTTGAGGTTCTTCTTCCCACTTCTTTCATATGCTGATAACAGATGTTATTTCTCAAGTGAGCTGAACTGTCTAGGTAATCATTCAGTTCGAAATCATCTTCTTGGGTCCCTCTTTTAGTTCTCATTCTCCTCATCATTTCATGAAGTGTGTCAGCATAACTCCTTCTGACTGGATAAATCATAGGTACATCTAACAGTGGTCGGGGTACACCTACATGTGTTGTCTGAGTAGGAGAAAGTTCAGAAAGAACGTTTCATCCTCTCAACATACCATTTGGGTATGAAAATGTCTTGCAAAATCTCCATGTGTGACTGTCTTTTTGGGATCATCTTTGGGTCATTTACCACAAGACAAGGAGTGTTTGCATGCATTACCTGTATAGGTTTATCATCAACAACCTCTTGTCCTGCCTGTCTTGCCAAGCCTGTTTCTTGTGTTCAAAAAGGGTCTCTAAGATACTTCTTGCATGTGAACGATTGTTAGTGACACTTATCTCAGACTCAGGTAATGTATCATCTTTCTTTGGAACAGGAATAACTAAATAGGGTCCCGGATGCCCAGTAGTTTCCACGATTGCACCTTCCTTCTGCTAAGGAAGATTCACAGGAGTCTTAGCTCCACGTACATCAATATAGTACGATGTGCGTACTGTGCGTGAAAGCAGTATAATTATGAACATAATGCAAGCATAAATAACACAGAGATATGTGAATTTGCAGCATCGATTTTGTGGACAACATGGACATTTCTCTGCATCTGGCATAACGATGTTACTGCTTATGCTTCCCATCTTAATTGCCTAAAGAAGGAAAAAGCAACTTTAATACATCAACATTGTGTAATGCTTCTGGAAGCTGCTGTCTTGACTCAGCAAGTTCATCCTCGATCAGCTGTCTGCTTTCCTGGATACCAAGAATAAACTTGCAATGTCTCCTTGGAACCAGTCTTTAACCAGTTAGAAAAAAAAACGCTCTCAGTATGTCTAGACAAGTTCAACGACATGCACTAGTTCCCAGTCTACTCCTCGAATCTGCCTCAGACCAGACAACATGATGAATTTCTTTCAGCATGAAACAAACCTTCTGTCTAACCAGCAACCTCTCGATCTGTCCCTTGAAGCAAAGTTTCACTCTGATCTCAGATTTCTTGCGGAATAGGCATTCACTTGCAGTGTGACGCCTCTGAAGAATTTGTTTAGTGCTGCACTGTTTCTCAGATCCCTTAGGAATGTGTGCACATCAGTGTGTCTTCAAACAAGATGCAGGTATTCTTCAATCAGACAATGGAAAACAACACCTACTAGTCTGTGAGCCTCATCAGCGGATAGGGGCATTTGTCCTGTCCTCACTATACTCTGGGAACTGCAGAATCTGCTCAATAAATGCTGTGAGCAACCTTCTTACAATTGGACCATTCTTAGGATCTTGCAGAAAAATATAAAACACTAGCAGTTCTCCCCACAATAGCCAGATACGTGCGCAGAATGAAGAGAAAAACTTCAAATATGATCCTTGAAATGTTGTCATTGGGAATCACCATGGGCAAATCCAAACAAGAACTCAGTGAGGAATGAATTGGGGTACTGCACCCTCTTCGAGTTGTCGAAAATGAACTCAGAATTTGGCATATTTCTCTTCTTATCAAGGCTTAAAGCATGCAGCAGTCCAAAGTTAATAATGCTCCTGTGGCTTTAAGAACAAAAGATTTTTCATTCACCCTGAAATGACAGCAGAGAGTGTTCACATCAGCTTCCCTTAACCCTTTCAGAGATGGCTAAAAGAGTGTCCCGAACCAAGCCACAGTCCAATGAAATCTTTTCTTTTTACTCGACAGCCTCTGCGTCCTTTTCCTCGTCATAGACCTTGTCTGCATTTGCTGAGATTCTTCGCCGATGCTTGCTTCTTTAGGGGGTGGGGCAGAGGGGTTTCTCCAGTATAAACTTTGACGTCGCATAAGAAAGTGCAAGCACATCTGCCTTGCACTCTGACTGCAGATGCCGTGACACCTTCCACAATGAAAGGGCCATTAAATCTTGGCTCGTGCCACTTCCTCGTGAAGTTACGGATTTGGACTGCATCTCCGTGGAATAATTGAGGAAGACATAATTCTTGAACATGACTTGTTGAAGCATCTCTTTCTGTGTTCTGTACTGCCCCACACCCTTTTCGCTATTGGTGACCTGAAATGACAGAGTTACTTGAAGTCATACACATAAGATACTCACGTAGCTCCATTCCTAACAGTTCTGCTGTTGGCTGAGCATCACTTCTAACCATGGATGGAGGCATGAGGGGTGTCCTCATCCGTCTCCCTGTCACTATCTCATGGGGGGGTGAGTTTGTGGTCCGAACCTGGTTGGTTCCTCAATGCATATAATGCCAGTGTTAGGCAATGCAACCACCCTTTCTTCAAGGTAAGCTACAACTTGGCCATCCTTTCTTTAAGCAAGCTGTTGAGCCATTCACAGATCCCATTTCCTTGTGGGTGATAGGCCGAAGAGAACTTGTGCTTTATACCAGGAAACAAGCTGATCTACTCAAATGTTTGATTCACAAAATGTGGGCCATTGTCTGACCTCATTACTTCACATACTCCTCATCTGGGAAACACTTCCTGCTCAAAGAATGTGGCTATACAGGTAGAGTCTGGGTGTGTACATGGACCAGCCTCAATCCATCTTGAAAAAGGACAATCTACAACAATCATGTATCTATATCCATTACATACTTGCAGCATGTCGACATAGTCGATATGCAAATGCTGAAAGGGGCCAGTAGGTCTTGGAATAACTCCCCTAACTGTGCGCAGTGTGTGCCCAGCCGTACATTTTCGACACACGATGCAGTTCACTACATAGAACGCAACATGTTCTTACAAATTTGGTACAAACCAATCCTCTGCAATAGTTGCAGCAAGGTTCTCTCTAGTTGTGTGTCCAGGGTAGTGTAGCTGTTCCAGTGCCACCCTTAATAAGGCTACATGCATCACTGGTTTACCAGTGCTGTCTTGTTGCCACAATGCTTCAGAGGGGTTTAAAGAACACCCTTTTTGCATCCACAGATCCTTCTCATCTTGAGGTGTTTCCCCCTGAATTTCCATCAACTGCGTTCTTGACAAATCACTATATCTTTCAGACACGTTCATCATTACAACCATTTTCTCATTTACATCAGGTTTATCAAAGGTCATTACATTTTCTGAACATGCAGCGAGTTTTGCTTCATCATCTGCTGCTTGGTTACCATGTGAGATAAAGTCTGCCCTTTTAGTATGTGCTGCACATTTAATGACTGCAGTGGCTCCTGGAAGTTGCAGTGCCTTATTAAGTCTATCCAATAAGGTGGCATGCTGCACTGGCATGCCATCTGCTCGGAGGTAGCCCCTCCTTTTCCAACGTGCTAACCCTGCATGCAACGTTGAGGTAACATAGGCGGAATCACTGTAAACCATTACTTCCTGGTCTACATGATTCTCAAGCGCGACAATCAGCGCCACAAACTCTGTAGCCTGTGCTGAAAAATGAGACGGGAGTCGTGCACTTACCAAAGTCTGAAACTCCCCATTAGCTGTGTGTTTTACCACAGCGGCACCTGTGTATCTCTGTCCATCGTTTTGATCAATTCTTGAAGAACCATAAATATAAACTATTTCTCCACCGGTGAAGTCATTTTCTTTTATCATAGGGATTTCGTCATAGTTCAAAAAATCATGTGCATGCTCATCCTCTGCCAGTGGTTCAGTTACAAACATGGCAGTATTCACTATTCTGCATTGAACTATTTTGATCGCCGGATTTGATATGACTACCTCATAGGCAGATGCCCTTTGAGAAGTCAATGTGCCTTTTTGTGTCTCTAGAATGGCAAATAGTGCATGCTCAACAAATAACGTCATAGAGCATCCCATCACTATGCTTGCAGCTTTTTCTATTGCGAAAGCGGCGGCTGCCAGTGATTGTTTGCACAGAAAGTGATCTCTCATTACTGGGTCCAAAATCCCACTGTAATATGCAAGGGGCTTGTACCCCAATGTGGTTCTCTGTGTAAGGACTGCTGTCATAACAGTGCCATCTGTATGCGAAAATACAAAGAATTCCTCAGGATAATTAGGAATCCCTAAAACTGGAGCTGTGCAAATTGCTTTTTTCAACTCTTCAAACCCTTCTTCCATTTCCTCAGTCCAAACGATGTTATCCTGCGTTCCCTGTGCTTTCTTTAAAGCCTGTAATAAAGGCCTTATATATGAGCTATAATGAAAGACCCATGCACTGACATAGTTACATAATCCAAGAAATCTCTGCATGTGTTTTATTGTGTGTGGCTTTGTGGTCTTCAAAATAGCCTTAGCTCTCTCAGGAGTAACCTTCTTTCCGTCATGTGAAATCAATTGGCCAATATACAACACCTCTTGTTGACAATACTGTAACTTCTCTTTTTCAACCTTATATCCTTTGTCAGCAAGTGTAATCATCAGCTGAACAGAATTACATCTGCATTCTTCCTCTGAGGTGCTGTACTAAAATGTCATCTACGTATTGCAACACAACACTTCCTAAATCGATATTGCTTAAGTCCATCTGCAGGACTCTATTGAACATCGATGGAGACTCACAATACCCTTGAGGTAATCTCATGCTTTTCAACTTAGTCTGTCTGGATGTGAATGACGTCAGATCCTGTGATTCTTTTTGCAATGGGATTGAGAAAAACACATTTTTCAAATCAATCACAGTGAAATATCGTGCTTCAACAGGCATATTACATAAGATTGTAGCAGGATTAGGAACTAGAGGCAACTTGGCCTCTACAATCTGGTTTATCGGGTGTAAATCTTGAATTAGTCTCCAAGACCCCCCCTGAGGTTTTTTGATAGGGTACATCACAGTATTACACAGTGACTCTGACGTCACTAAGATACCCTGATCCATCATGGCGGAAATCGTCCTAAAAATATCCTCATCTGCCTCTCGAGACATGGGATACTGTCGTGCTTGAGGTAAAATTGCTCCTGGTTTCAATTTAATCTTCACCTCTCCAACCCCCTTTTTCAGGCCTAAGTCATAAGGGCCTGTGGTCCATAATGAAACTGGCACTTTTGCCATATCTTCGTCAAAGTACTCAGGACGTTTTTGAGCTAGCATCATTTTCTGAGGAACCCCTCATTTGATTGCTCTCACCCAATAAGTAATACTCATATCAAATGTCACTTTGTCATCAGATGGATGATCTCCAAATAGATTGTCATCAGTGACGTCAGTTAATCTGTAACCTTCCCCGATGACAATTACTGCACACCATCCTCTGCCCCTATCATCATTTCCATCAAGCAAAGCCATTTCACCTTGCACTATGGCTGCTTGTAGCTCCAAGGGAAAAACTTGTCCCTCTTCTTCATGCATAGGTATTTTTGGTCTAAAGAGAAATTCATCAGGTATTCGCATCATTCTGCCTACTAGTCCTGGTAGCCATGTCAATAAAATGCATACTCCATAATGAAAAACCTCTGGTTCTAAACGTATTGCACTCATGGCTATCTGTCCTGAAAATGCCATAATAAATATGCTCACGTTTAAATAATGTATTCCTGATGTCGAGCACACTATGCCTTCATCAGTAAACAAGATTGTCATATTCAACTTTGTCATTAGATCCCGACCCAATATATTGACAGGTGTCTGCCTTGAATATAGCAAAGGCACATTCATGTCACATTCTCCTATAGAGACTGGTAATTCTTTAGTAAAAGGAACTCTACTTGTAGCTCCTGAAAAACTTTGAGTATTTATGGCATTGGCAGATATTGAAAACTTTCCCTCTCGTATACATGAGCACGTTGCAACCGTATCTACTAAAAATGAAAAACCTTTGCCTCCTATATTGATGTCTACCCTCGGTTTCACATTAGGATTCGGTGTCACAGATAGTACTGAACACATCAAATCTCCCAGTGAACTGTCCTATTGTGGGTACAGCCTCATACTGTTACCTGTAAAATGATTCCCTCCATTGACAGTGAAACCCCCTACTCTAGGAGTCATTAACTGTCCTGTACTTGTACTCTGCTGAATCTGTGTGGGCGAATGCTGTGACTGCCCTTGCGGCAGATTGACTGCTACCTGTGGCATTTGCAAGCCTTGCTGGACTCTCGGCGTCAGCTGTTGCTGCATCGTTTGATTCTAAGCAACCCCATCACCACTCTGCTGTGAATACGCAGGTGTGTTTGAAGTCCCCCGCTCTTAAAAACTGTCCGTTTTGCACGATCCCTTGACTTCTACACACACAAGCAAAATGCCCTGTCATCCTACCTGTCCAACATATAGGTGGCCTCCTAATCTGCCCATCCTCCATGCTTTGACCGTCATTCTGCATATTTCGAAATCCACCTTGATTGTTCTGGAAGCTTCCCTGATTATTCTGCCAATTCCATTGATTATTGTGAAAACCTCTTCCTCGAAATCCTCTCCTTACTCGCGGAGTGAATCCATTATTACCCTGATCAAACTGCCTTTGGTAAATCACCTGTGGCATATTCGTCATCTGTTGTGAATTTGATCCGTCTACACTAGTCAACATTGCCCCCTCAATGGCATATTTAGACAGGTTCTTCTGTAGTAACTTCGCCTCTTCGCTTTTCTTAGCATCATTTTTTTGCGATTCTTTTCCTGCAAGAGTCTACAATAATGCGCAATAGTCAGCTGAATCTCCAACCACGGTTTGGCTTCTATACCTACTAACGTCTTGAGCTGTTTCTGTACAGGGTCTGGCAGCCCTTGGCACAATATATGATAGAACACAGGTATAGAATTTCCCCAAGATTTGGGCGTTTCCAAGGACCACTGTTCCTGAAAATTCGGAATGTAAACAAGCGGATCATCTCTGTCCAGCATCTTTTTCGTCATTATAGCTCCCATATCAGACATGTCTGGATACAGTACTCTAAGCGCTTTCCAGACTGTCGCCCTACAATTATTGAAAGGTGCTCCATCTTGAGCAGTGTTAACTAGCATATTCTGCCCTTGTCCACATGTCATCAGCTCTCTCACCAAGTATGGCGATCAGAAGATCCTAAATGTCCCCTATAGCTAATGTGTTTCCTCCTGTCAATTTTTCTAACTCATGTATCCATTTCCCAGTGCCATAAATTAAAACTCATGAGTTTACAGCTTAAATTATCCTTATCCATCTGGGGCCACGGTATATACTGTGGTCTGGCCCCTCCTTTTTCCAATAAGGGAAACTGCGAAGCCCCAAACTCTTTCTCATCTCTCAGCATTTGTCTGTCCACCACAGGGACAATATTCCCACATCGCCTTCTTCCTGGTAGGGATCTTAATCTGGTCACATAAGGCGGCGACTCCCTCTCTCACCATGGAGTTGCCCTTTAGGTCGGTCTGACTGTGTCAATGATTCTGACGCCCTAGGTATAGGCGCGTTTAAATCTGACCATCTGACTTCTTTCTCCATTGAAAAACATCCCTCAGGACCACATACGATCCCTCTCTCTTCCCCATGGAAGGTATCTCTGTCCTCATCTGACATTTCTTGTGCCCAACCCGTGCAGCTTCTCTCCTCCTCATCTCTGTTCAGAGTCAGTCTGTCTAAAGACAGCTCCTTAAGCTTGGTACTACATGAGGCTCCCTCTGTGTCATACAACTGAGTGCTCTCAAGTCGATCATTTTTTCCATTCCCCTTTGAGTCTTTCTAGGCTCCTATTTCATGATATACTTTATTGATCGCTTCCCCAATGCTCCTAGAATCAAACTCGTCCCCTAGATTTACTCTAGACATGCCTGGTAATGACTCGTATTCTTCGAAGAATTCTTCTATGTCCTTCTATGCTACTTCTGGTTCAAGATCCCTTATCTCCTTTTCCAGGCAATCAAGATTGCGTGCTCTCTGCCCTATTTTACATTCCATATCATCGTCAAATTCTCTTTGTTTCCTTGCTTCCTCTCTGACTCTGTCTTCCTCTTTTTTCTTCATATCCCTTCTCTCGTTTGCCCTGTGTATCTCCTCATCCTTTCGTCTCTGTATTCTCTTATCCCTTAACTTCTGTTTCTCCTCTTCTATTCTTTTTCGTTCTTGCCTTTCCTGCTCATCAATTGCTCTCTGTCGGTTATCACGTTTTCTTTGCTCTTCTGCTCTCTCTTGTCTTCTTGACTGCTCCTCTTGATATAACTGCTCTCGTCTTTGCATATCCTTCCTTTTTGTTCCTTCGTCTTTCGATTGTTCCTCTCTTTCTTTATCTCTTTTAACTTGCTCGTCTTGATATTCCCTTTGTCTTACATCCTCGATGCCTTTACCAGGGGTGGATTGGCCTATAGAGAACTCTGGAGATTTCCCGGTAGGCCTCTGCACCCTGTGCCTCTTTTATGTAATATTTCCATATTTTCTCATAGGGAAAGGGTTGGACTTGCTGAAAATCTGTAATTTGGAGCCACTTTGAACATTATTTCCAGGGCCTCTTTTGGTTCCCACTCCACCCAGGCATTTACCGTTGCGTTTGAACAAAATCTGGCCACCCATCCATTCGTTGTGTAAGAGTGCTATTTCATCAACTTTGTCTCTTTCTCCCTTCCATCTCTTTATTTCTCTTCCTATATCTACAGATGTGCTTGCTCGATCACTTCTCTCTTTATCGTGTCTCTCCCTGTCCCTTGGGAGCTTAGAGATCACATCTCTCTCAGTATCTTTGTCTGGACCCTCGTCACTACTTTGCGTAGGTGACTCATATGCCGGGTTGCTATACCCCGTTGTTGCCGTAAGCTCCCTCAGTGGGTATAACCCATTGTCTTTCTTGTTTTCGCCTTCTATTTCAGCTGGGGTGGGGGAGCAGAAGGCTCCTCACCCCCCTCTTTGCATACATTAAGTATTCAATCTACAGGAGGCGGTTCATCTCGCTCCTCCTGGTACATCTTCCAAAGCTCTAAGCTCGCTAGTCGCTTGTCTAGCTTTCTTCCTGTGTATGCTGCATGCAAATATGTCATCATATGCTGCAGGACTGCTTCGATAGTGACCCTCCTTGCGGCCACGGCATTAACATTTTATCTGCGCTTCCTTTAACCCATTCCGCAGTGTACTGTCTAAGCTTAGGTGCATGTGTCGGCAACTGCTTGCAGACATGCACAAGTGGAGTAATATCCTCCATTCTCAACTCGTCTACTCTTAACCTGTTTGACACTAGCTTTCTTTAAGCAAAGATTTAAAAAGTACATTTCAGAAAAATAATACAATATGAGCGAGCACCAATCGTTGCAAGCTCCAATCCCTTGAATCACAATTTTTACTTCAATATTGCTAAAAAAACAACCATCAAGTTTAATTTAAAACAATGAATTAGTTTTTCCGTTTATGATGTCATCATTTTCAAAACCACAAAAAACAAACAAATAAACTCGACCCGTCGCATAAATCTTCTACGATCTTCTCTGTAAGACTCGTCTTGCCCTCTAAAATACTCCATACGGAGTGTAAAATTAGATTCGCCTTTAATCGAATCCGTCTTCTTCGTCATCCGCTTCGGGACTCTAGGTTCAAATTTCTTCTGATACGTTTGTAAAAAATGCAGGCCCGGGCGTATTCGCTTATCGTGTCCTCTCTCTGGATTTCTATGGCCACACTCAGGTCAATGGGCCTCATTACGAGTGAGGTGGTAGGGGTTTAATGGCGCCGGGAAAGCTGCCGGCACCGTTAAACCCCTACCGCCTCATTATGAGGTACCCTCGCGGGACCCGCTCTGGACGCCTGGTTTTACCAGACGTCCTTAGCGGGTCCCGCGAGCAGCCCAGCATGCTAAGAATGGACCTGTCATTAACGGGCCTGTTGTAAGCATGCTCCCCATTCCCATTGCGCCCTATGGGGGCTCAAATGGGAATGGGGATGGTCTGTGTTTGGGCTCCCTGAATGGGGAAATACCGGGCCCTCCAAGGTCGGAATGCCCGGTGTTTCCCCATTCAGGGAACTCGGACTCGGACCCGAGTTTGGGGGTAGCCATGCCCTTATTAATGGCTACCTCCAAACTCGTAATGAGGCCCAATATCTCATTCCCCATATATATAAAACTCCTTATTCTCATGTTATGTTTTATCCCGCCACCCTCCATTCCTCACTTTGTTTTTCACTCATCACCCATACTTTTTCCAACTCACTCAGTTTTTACTCACCGCTCTCATTTTCTTCTTCCGACTCTCTGGATTGTACACCTTTTTTACCGCCTCTTCAAACTTCCGTCTGATCAGCTTCTCATAGACGGGGGAGGGGATTCTGTGGAAACCAGGGGACCCGTCACACCCAGCTTGCAAGCTTTTTTCAAATTACACTAACACTATCTACGGGGAGCTTCACGTCCTTTCAGCCGAATGGCAAAGGTCTTCCGGTATGTCCGGGACTCTAAAGTTTACTCATGTCGATGGCTCTCAACCATCCTCTACGCAGCCAAGTGAACGGGATAGCCCAGCCCTTTAAGATGATTAGCAATTACCCTGGAGATGGATGGGGACGCAGATTTGTATTCATACATCAATAATCGAAACGACTCAGGTAGTTGGCAAAAGAAAGACTGTTTTAATATCAATTATCTAAAACTGGGAGCATAACGAACATCAACGAATTCGCTCGATCCTCTTACTCAAACATTCTTAGTAAAAACTGGGATCTTATAAAAGAAATTCGTCATCAATGATGTCTAACCTGTGTGTTACCAACGTCATCCCACGTGGCAAACTACAAACACCTATGAGTATGGGTGAGGGGCTCTGAGTGAACATCTAAGTATACGATCCATACTATCCTAACAAAGTGTGAATATGTGATTGGTTACTTAACATCAGGTGGGGCAACTAAGCCCTCCCCTAATAATGACCACTACGTACGTCACGAAATACATAACGTCCCATTGGTTTATACAACTATAGGACCCCTAAATACGCAGTCCTCTACAATTGGTTGACACTCTAACCTCTGTCAGTACTAAGTCTAGCAGCCTGCAGGTTGGCCATCAAGGTGCTGGTGAGCTCGCCTTAACCATTGCTTCCCACAAATTAGCATATCAATCCATAATCAACTCAGTGGTCTACTGTCAATTAGGCTTTGAAGCTCAGCCCTGAATTTGCTCTTAGCTCTGAGAAATTTAGGGAGGGAGGGCACGCTCTGCATTCGTGCGTAGGTGTGACCATCTCGTTCGTCCAACTTCATCCTTCCATGTGACTAGAGACCATGGAATCGAGCATTTTGGTGCATTTAATACTATTTTTTAATAGACCTCTGATGTCTTCCTTGTTATTTTCTTGCCTTCTGAACGGGAGTTTTGTTCTTTCACATGCTTTGTATCCAATGCCAGTTCACTCAGTTTGATAAGACCTTGCCTTCTTGGCTCTCCAACCTCGCCTTCTGAGATTCACTTTGTAATTCAGTTTGCTTTTAAACTGCGACACACGAGAAATTAGGCCTTCTTGCTACTTTCCAGCACTGCTATAATGTCACGCTCACCTGATTCCCACGGAGGCGCAGGTCTGGCTTCGAGAGCTGATGCTTCTTCAGTGGTGAAGCGCAGGACTCTAAAGATGGACTGGAAGGGCCCCTCTACTCTGGTCTTTTCTGGCTCGCAGGAATATTCCCCTGTGCGTGAAAAGGGAGTATTACCTACTGATGGAATAATGCTCAAGCCTCCCACTCCCTTCCAGCCCTCCACGATACCCTTCCACGATTCCCCGTGAAGTCTCACCTTAGGGTCTGGAAGAATGAGTTCTCCATCCTGCTTCTGATGCAGGGGCGCGTTGAAACCCAGTTACTTCACTGGATTGAGGTTTGATGGGAGTTCAAAATAAGCTTGACTATTCAGGTGAGGAGCTGTAAGGGTTCTGTTGCAAGTTCAAAAGTTCAAGCTTAATAATAATGTTCATTGTCTTATTGCAGCAAGCGCTAATGCTTATGTCTTTTTTCCCCTTAGGGGCCGGGGTTCGGAATGCCGGAGATATGGCGCCGACCCGAAGTGAAACGTGCAGTTCCAGTAAATGACAGGTAAGTTCTGGATGAGCATTCAGGTAATGTCTTTGCATTCGCTCATTCAATGTCCTTGGCCCTCATTACGACCCTGGCGGAATTCGGAAAACGATGGCGGAAATGCAATACCGCCATCGAATAGCGCTCGATGCGATTATGACCCGTCACCGCAAAGTACGAAGCCATTAGCGACACCGTAGTGAACGCCAACGCTAACTGCACCAAGCACGCGCGCGCGCGCCATGCCAAACCGTAAACACCACCATGGCGCAAGGGTACGCTAATTCCGACCCTAGCGGACATGTACCTAACGCCATCAAGCATGGCGGAATGTACCATTCCGCCATGGTGAGAAGTACGGCATCGCGAATCAACCGTAAACGGCCCCACTGAGTGCCTGTACACCGCTCCCTGCCCACAAAGTACAACTCCCCGTAGGTGCAATGAAGTCACAATGCAACCATTGAAATGTACAAGTCACCCATGCATGCCAACGAACAAATGAAACACAAGAGGGGCCAATGGGAGCTGCAGGGCACAGATGGCACGAATACAGAAGCCATCCCAATGGACATGACCACAGTCCCCCACCAAGAAACGCACGCAAACACAGGCACCTGTGACCAGCAATATTCCGAAAATCACATCATTCCACCAGTCCACCTGGCTGACCGGCATCTGTTACACAATACCCAATCCCCCGCCCCTGAGCATGACAACATTCAAACAGTCATATTGGCAGCCCCCATCCCTGACCTCACGGGCTTCGTAGGCAAACGCGCCCAGTACAGTACCACGCAACTAAACTCCGAAGCTGGAACCCAATGCAGATCTCCTCACAATACATCGCTCCCCAAATAGGAATATGCCACATCACTTGCAAAGAAGAACGCTACACGGGCCAAATCAGAATAGAAATTTAATGCACAACAAAATCACCAAGCCCATACAGCCATCAGGCCATGAACTCCAAAACACATTTCACCATTGTGGGCTGCATCCGCAAGAAATGACCAGCCACTACTTGTGTGACGCCCTGTTCCATCATGGTACACAGAGCCACATTCACGTACGAAAAGGCAACATGGAAGCGCACAGAACCGCAGGGCCGTCCCAATGGGAAGGTACTAGTCCAGCTGAAAGGCCGAAATGTTGCTCCGAGCCACTAGTACTGCGTAAGGGCATGTGGCCCATTGGCGATCGTCCCATAAGATCGTAATGCTGCTCCACTGATTAACACGAAGCAGCAGGTGTCGGGAGTAAAAGCCATCTGCAGGAGTGGCATAGAGATGGCAGTGGCAAAAGGGGAGGAGATACCTGTCAACCAAAAGAAAAGAAAAAGAACAGAATGGCCATCAGAACTACATCCGAACAACTCACTTCAATGATCACACTGAATCCACAGCCATATGCATGCTACCCCACTCCAAAGGATCATCACCACCCCAAAACCACTTGCGACTCATAACCATCTATATCGAGGTGTAAACACCATCACAAACGAGTGTACCTGTGCATGCGTCTGTGAAAACAGAATCCATCTGATGGGATTGTTAACGTGCATGGACACAAGTGTCTGAAGGCGCGTCGAGAAAGGGAGGGCTCAACAAGGCCAGATAGACGATGGTCCCACTATGGCAGCCCTGCATCACATAGCGCAGGGGAGGCGGATAGATTCCAAGAAGCCCTGAACATGGCAAACTCTGTATCAAATCATCTGCCCATGCATCCATTCATCATTCCCTCATCCCGGTATAAAAACGCCTGAACATTTACTCACATAACATTAGAAATATCCATTGAGTCTGTGCGTTATGCAGCCTGCAAAATCCACAGTGCCCCAGCCCGTAATTCCAGTGTTGTGAAGTAACATGTATTTGGGAACGTCCGGCCTCATCGCCCACGTCGCTATTGCGCATCCCAAACTATTCATATCAATCATTGCTTCCTCGCCATGGCCCCTGTCTCAAGGACATTGAACAATAGAACGTTATATTTGCAGTCAGACCTGTGGGCATCTCCTCGCCGCGAGCTGAAAACCGAAAGCGCCGCCCTTCGAATTCCTCATTTGCAACATCACGTCGAAAAGGCATCTGTGGCCGTTTGAAATCACAAATTAATCCATCTAGTGCGGCTGTGTGTGAAAATGGCAACTGCCTTCACCCACAAATGGGACGCCCCGCCCGTCGGTGCAACTCGGTACAGTGATGCATGAGGGCCCACCGTTACTCGAGTACTACGTTCCACTGACCCTTCACAAGTCTGTTCGCGACGGCAAAGATTGTATGTGAAACAATGGGACCATAGCCGAATGTACATATCAACAAATGTTACACGGCCATCGGGTACAAATACATGATTGCAATAGCAAGATGCCATTACCGAATTGCAGCGTTGTGTGCGGGACGTGCTCGGCCAAAGGGGAGAGCAGCTTGCACAGGTGGAATGAATCACCACAGGTGGAGGCCATACAGCCTGAAAACACATAAATTGCACACCCAGTCTCCTCCCACAACCACACCCACTCCGAAATGCTACCGGCAGGACTCGCGATGTTGGCCCTGGGGGACCTGATAGCACTGCAAGTACTCCAACTCCAAGAAGAAGACGAACACCAACTACAACCGGCCGCACGGAGGAGACGCAGGAGGAGGAGGAGGGCAAGGCAGGGCCAGCAAGGGCCGCCAGCACAGCCACTACCACCACGCAGGCAGGCCGCAATCCCACGCCTCCGAGCACATCCGTTCAACCTCACTGATGAGCAGATCCACACCCTCTACCGTTTGGACCGGGACACCATAGCCGCCATTGTGGACATGACACAGGCTGACCTTGTCAGCATGATAGATAGCCCAACCGCCATCCCACCCCTACTGAAGGTGGTGTCTGTACTCCACTTCCTGGCCACAGGCACCTACCAGCACACAGTCGGACAGTTGCATGGCATTTCTCAGCCACTGTTCTCACGGACACTATTGCAAGTGCTCGATGCCCTCCTGCAGCACGCAGACGACTACATCTCCCTACCACGCTCGGAGCAGGAAATTACAAACACGAAAGTGGGATTCCATGCACTTGCCGGCATACCGGGTTGCATTGGTGCCATCGACTGCACCCATGTTGAATTGGTCGTCCCACATGCCATGGAGGCCCAGTACCGCAACCGAAAACAATTTCATTCCCTGAATGTACAAATGGTGTGTGACTCCAACAGGATCATTACACATTGTTGTGCCCGATTCCCTGGATCAACCCATGATTCTATGGTCTTGAGGAACTCTACAATACCACGCTACATGGAGCGACATGCAGGGAACAGATCCTGGCTACTCGGTGAGTCTCATTACATGCATGATAATGTGGGGTATGTGATTCGGCAATGACCTGGCAGGAAGGGGGGGGGGTGTGCGTACGTAGCAATGGCATTCCACATAATCCGTTTATCGTCCACATACAGGTGATGCTGGATATCCACTGAAGAGATGGCTCCTCACACCAGTCCGGAACCCACGGGACCAGCATGAGGAGGACTACAACCATGCCCACTCACGTACCCGTGTAGTCATTGAACAGGCATTCGGCCTACTGAAGACTCGTTTCCGCTGCCTCAGCAGGTCTGGCGGGGCACTCCTGTACCGCCATGAGAAGGTTGCAAAGATGGTGATGGCATGTGTCATGCTCCACAACATGTGCGTACGTAGAAATGTGCCCATGCCCCCTGACGCAGAACTGCAAGCACCTGATGATGGTCATGATGAGGGTGGGGATGTGGCAGCACCTCAAGGAGTCTGCGAGGCACCGGAGGGCCGTGACATTCGTCAGCATCTCATAGATGCATGCTTCTAGCACTCACGCCTGGTGGCTGATACATGGACACGGTACTCGTGGCACTGTGTGTGTCTGGTACATGCACAATATGGACTGTACGCCTATGATGGCCTAGTACACAATGATCATTGTCCACACATCACATTGGTTGATCGTGCACTGTTTATGGCATATGTGATGTCATATTGAACACCCTATCGACCCGCCACCCAAGTGAGCCCAACACACCCCCTCCACCCTCCTACCTCCCCCCCGAACACCAGTGTCCAAAGATGCTCATTGTCAGTGGGCTGTCGCTATTGCAAGCCCCCTCTGTGGGTATCAGGGGCATCCCTGCCTGTGGAGCGCAGGTTCCTCCCAGATCTACGTTGGGGGCTGCCCTGGACGGAACTTGCAACGGATGATGTCTCTGCCTGCTCACGTCCATGCATGTCCCTAAGTGTTTGTGAGAGCTCAGTGAGCACACGGCGCACTGCGGCAAGTTCGGCACATACGTCTGTGGACGTCGCATGCAGTTCCCCCCTCAGGCTCTCGGTGCTTCTCTCCATTTGGACTCTCAGGCTCTCGGTGCCACTCTCCATTTGGACTCTCAGGCTCTAGGTGCTAGTCTCCATTTGGACTCTCAGGCTCTCGGTGCTACTCTCCATTTGTGCCCTTAGTGTCTCTGTACTTCTCACCATTTCTGCCCTAAGTGTCTCAGTTGATGTTTCTATGTCTGCCTTAGTGCCCCCACATTCATCGGCATGGTCCTTGAGGAGCGTGGCCAGTTGCTGCTGTTGCACGATTAACTGGTCGAGGGACTGTTGCCTCTGCTGGGCCATGGCCATTTGCGGGGGTGTCACAGAGGGGCTGTTGACCTCATGTTGCCTTGCCACAGGGCTTGTGGGGGATGGCCAGTCGTCGTCTTGTGGGTGCCCCTGCGTGGTATCCTCATGTTGTACGGGATGGGACAGACAGGGGGATTGGGACAGGTCATGGATGGATCTGACTTCGACATCCCCGTCTTCTGTGTCGGAGCATGCTGCCATCAATGGGGTGTCACCTATGGTGCTGCTGCCACCAGAGGCAGTGCCTTCTGTGGCATCCGTTGGGGGGACCTGTGGTGGTGGTGTTGTGGGCATGCTGGCTGCTGGGGTGCCTGTTGATGTTCCCTCCTCTGTGCTGCCACCTGATTTGTGCTGCTGCCGTGTCTTGATGCGTGCAGCTGAGGTGGAGGGTCTTTGGCCGTTGGTCTTGGCCCTCTTTGCAGGTGTGCTGGTAGGGGTGTCCTGATGCTCGTCGTTTGGATCGGACCCTGTGGTGGAGTAAAGGAGGGCGAGGGTTATTAATGGGTCTGTGGGTATTGGAATGGCATTGTATCACATGCATTGGGGTGGTACCTGAGGGTGATTTGGGTCGGGGCCTTGGAGGTGCTTTCATTTGTGTGTGGAGTGAGGGTGCAGTTGTTTGGCAGCCTGCAGTTAGGGTGTGCCTGCTGCACGTGTAGTGGGTGTTTTAGGGGTTTTTAATTATTTATGTATTTATTGTGAGTTTTAAAGTGCGCTATCAGGCCGATGTGTGTGGACGTTCTCCTGGACATGTGTTTCTGTTGCACTATGTGGACACATGGTACTTCACATGATTGGACATTGTGGATTTAGCATTGTTTTATTTGGCCCACCTACCTGAATCTTCGGATGTCTGCACTCCTTTCTCCATCCCTCCGACTCCCTCTATGCTCTCCATTCCGATGGTGGAGGCACAGATTTCTTCCCAGGGGGTCAACTTGATGGGTGATTCAGGACCTCCCCCGGTGGCTGTGGCAATGTTGCGGTTGGCAGAGAGTATGCTGCGGACGCGTATCCGCAGGTCGTCCCATCGCTTTCGGCATTGCTGTGGGGTGCGGGGTGCGGTCCCCACCGCACTTACCCGCTGTGCCACCAGAGCCCATATGGCCTTCTTGTTTGCAAGTGCCATCCTGGTCATTTGTGTGCAGAAAACGACGGCAGCATTCTCCTGGAGGGTCTCTGTTAGCACGGTGAGTTCCTCACGGGAGAAGTGGACCTGCCGCTTGCGGTCGCACGCTTTCTTCGCTACTTTTCCCATTTTTCTTGGTTTCGCTAGGGTGGATGACGGGTTGGGGTGTGTCTCAGGGTAGTGTTTTTAGTGGTTGTGTGGTTTTAGTGGTTTTATAGGTGTACGGCGGGATGTTTCCCGTTCCGGGCCCATGTTTTTACTTCCGTTTCCGTATATTTACGGTCACCGTACTTTCCGGTAGGCGCACACTGCGGTGTCCGCTGTGATGGGTGGCGGTATTGCACCTAGGGCGCCGTACGGCGGCGGTGTGGGCCGTTTTGGGGTCATTTCTGCCATCGCGGACTTTGCACTTCCGCCATGCCGTGGTGCTCGTGCCCGATGGGTCGGAATGGGCCGCACTTTGCTCCTTCGTGCAATGGCGGAAACGCTATTTACGCTGTGGCGGTCCAGTCAATCACTTTCCGCCAGGGTCGTAATGAGGGCCCTTGTCTTTTTTCCCCATAGGGACCGGGGTCCGGAATGCCAGGAAGCGGCAGGACCCGAAATGAAATGGGAATAACCCAACAGGTAAGTCTTAGAAGGAAACTGAGCCTTTCCTATTCCCTTCCTTCTCTCACCTTGTTTTCTTGTCTTTTTCTCTCTAGGCTCTGAGAAGTGGGTGCGGATCCGGATGATGGCTGCTGAAGATGGAGGCGCCCAGGAAAGGTGAGTGAAATGCAGCGCTGCAGCGATCGAAGCGAAATGCTTTTAAAATGATGTCTTCCCTTTCAGGATCGTCGGTGTGATGTCTCCGTGATGCAGCTTTAGCTGGTAAGGTCTTCTTTCTCTCCAATTCTCTCTTATCTCCCTTTGCAGGCGACCCAGGATGCTGACAGGCGTGGCTGAAGTCCAGATGCAGGAGCTGACACGGTGAACGTCCAGCTGCGAGGAGCAGAACAACGCGAAGCGTGAGTTGCTGATCGGGCGTGGTTTAAATAGCTTTGGAAGAAGTTCTAGGTATGTATCCTTCCACCGATCAGGTATGTATCCTTTCCCGACCACACCCAGGTGGAAAGTAGTCCCACAGGTAAAGTAGTTCCATTCAGGCCTCAAGAGGGCCTGGATGTAGCAGCATGGTCTGCATCAGGTAAGTGCACATTAAAACATTTGAACACATGTCTAGCTTTATGAGCCTGGTGCCTAAGGCGCCAGGACAGGGGTCTAACATGAGCCTGGCACCTAAGGCGCCAGGACTGTGTCCAAAGGGCCCCAGCTTGGGCCCGCTGGCACTTCCGTGGGGGGAATGATGCCTGCCTCTGGGGTTGCTGGGTCGGACCTGGCTCCTTGGAGGTAGGCATCATGACAGTACCCCCCCTCAAGGCCCCTCCCAAGGTTGTTCCCTCCGGGGGTTTTGGCTTGTTTGGAAATCTCCGGTGGAACCTTTGTATTAATCGAGGTGCGTGAACATGGTTACTAGGCTCCCACGATCTCTCCTGAGGTCCATATCCCTTCCAGTCAACAAGATAGAAGAGTTTTGACTTTAACACCTTGGAGTCTAAAATGTCTTTAACTTCGAATTCTAATTCCCCTTCAATTTGAACTGGGTCTGGAGGCTTGGACAGTCGGGTCCCTGGTTGTACTGGCTTCAAAAGTGATGCATGAAAAACTGGATGAATACGCATGTTAGACGGTAAATCCAGTTTAAAGGCCACGGGATTGATTATAGCCTTGATGGGATAAGGTCCTATGAATCTGGGATTGAAGGTTCGCGGGCCCTTGAGGGGTAAATGTTTCGTTGCTAGCCATACCTGGTCTCCTACTTGGTAAGGAGGAGTTTTACTTCGGTGCAAATCAGCGTTTTCTTTATACTTTTTCTTGGCTTGCTGTAAATGAGTTGCAGCTTCTTTGAAGGCTCGGGTTATTGTGGAATGCAGATGATTTACTGCAGGCATTTCCAGGGTCAGAGGTGGGTCTAGGTCAGAGGTCCGAGGATGGTGACCATACAAAGTATAAAAAGGAGTTTGTCCGGTTCCAGAATGCACTGAATTGTTGTATGCATATTCTGCGATCCAAAGGATGTCTTTCCAATTTGACTCGGATTGGTGTAACATGCACCGAAGATATTGCTCGAGAGTCTGATTGGTTCTCTCGGTTTGTCCGTCGGTCTGGGGGTGGTGGCTGGTGGATAACCGCACATCTATTTGTGCTAGTTGGCAACACTTCTTCCAAAAATGGGAGATAAATTGACTTCCACGATCCAAGACTAATATGGAAGGGAAACCATGTATGCGAACTATATTCTCCAGAAATTCCTTGGCCAAGGTGGAAGCTGAAGGCAAGCCTTTTAAAGGGATAAAGTGGGCCATTTTGGAGAATAGATCCACAATTACAAGGATAGTGTTGTAACCAGCACAAGGAGGCAGGTCAGTTATAAAGTCCATTGACAAGGTGTGCCATGGTGCTGGTGGAATATCCAAGGGTTGAAGTAGGCCAGCTGGCCTTTTCTTTTGACCCTTGTTTTGGGCGCAAATTCCGCAAGACAATACAAAAGACTTTATGTCTTTTCTCCAAGAAGGCCACCAGAAGTGGCGTTTGATTTTTTCCTCCGTTTTAGCGATACCAGGGTGTCCTTCCATTAATGATTCATGATGATGGGCAATAACAAGTTCTTGCAATTCTTTACTTGGCAGAAACAACCGCTCCTGGAAGTAGGGTAAATCATCCTTAACGGTGTAATGAGGACCCTTTTGACTCCATTCCAGTAAGGCTGAAGAGTCTAGAAGTTGTTTTACTTGCGTTTGGATGTCCTCAATAGTTTGCAATGAAGTTAGGCCTAAGATTCTTTGTTCAGGTATGATTGGCACAGGTTCTAAACTCGAATTGGGTTCTTCCATGCCAATCCAGGATAAGGTGTCCGCTTTACCATTCTTGCAGCCAGGGCGATAGGTAATTACAAAATCAAATTCCGCAAAGAATAGAGCCCATCGGAGTTGTCGTGAAGATTGAGCTTTGGCCGTCTTTAAATACTGTAAATTTCTGTGGTCTGTAATTACGGTGATGGTGTGTCTTGCCCCGAGAAGGTAGTGACGCCAAGCCTCGAAAGCAGATTTAATAGCCAGTAACTCTTTGTCGGTAATTGCGTAGTTGATTTCAGGAGGAGAAAATTTCCTGGACCAAAAGGCCACAGGGTGTAGTTGGTTAGTTTCTGGGTCTCTTTGCGACAGGACAGCTCCCATGGCCGAACTGGATGCGGAGGTTTCCACAATGTAAGGGAGATCTGGGTGCGGGTGCTTCAATACAGGTGCAGAGGTGAATTTGGTTTTCAGGTCCTGAAAGGCTTGTTCGGCCTCAAGAGTCCATTCAAAGCGTTTGTTTTTCTTTAGGAGAGCTGTGATGGGTTGGACTGTTCGGGAAAATTCCGGGATGAATCTTCGATAGAAATTGGCGAAGCCGAGCATGCTCTGAACTCCCTTCACCGAGCTAGGAGATGGCCATTTGAGGATGGCGTCCACCTTTCGCGAGTCCATTCGGACTCCTTGAGGTGTCAGGATGAATCCGAGAAACTCAACTTCTGTGGTATGAAAAACGCATTTTTCGAGCTTTGCAAATAGTATGTGCTGGCGCAATTTCTCAAGAACTGCCCTAACATGTTTTCTGTGATCGGATTCTGAAGAAGAGTACACCAGGATGTCGTCAATATAAACAATGACACAGACATTGATAAGTTCCCGAAGAACATCATTCATAAAGTACTGAAAGGTGGCAGGTGCATTGCACAAACCGAAGGGCATCACCTGATATTCGAAGAGCCCAAATTTGGTGCGGAATGCAGTCTTCCATTCGTCGCCTTCTTTTATACGCACCAGGTGATAAGCTCCTCGGAGATCTAACTTGGTGTACACACAAGCGTCTTTCACCTGGTCGATAAGCTCAGGGATCAGGGGCAGAGGATAACGATTCTTAATTGTTATTTGATTTAGGGCGCGATAGTCTATACATGTTCTAAGGTCGCCCTCTTTTTTCGGCACGAAGAACAGAGCTGAGGAGACAGGAGACTTGGACGGGCGAATAAAACCATTGGCTAGGTACTGATCTAAATACTGACGCAGATGCAGGTTCTCAGGTTCCGTAAGAGCATAAATCCTACTACAAGGTAATTGAGCATTTGGGTACCAGATCGATTTGGCAATCATAAGACCGATGGGGAGGTAACGTGTTAGCCTGTTCCTTCTGAAAAACGTCTTGGAATTCTTGGTATTCTGACGGTAGCTGTACAGGGGTGGAAGTTGCTGAGGCTAGACCCATAACTGGATTTCTTGGATAACAAGTTGGTTCACAATCAGGAAAACTTATCTTCTTTGCTCGCCAGTCAATTCTGGGATTATGTGTTTCTAACCAAGGAATTCCAAGGATTACTTGAAATTGTGGGGCCTTGATCACATCAAACACAATTGCTTCCCGATGTCCATCCTGACCCAGTGTCACTTCAACAGTGGAATGCGTTACAGGCCCTGAGGCTATTTCGGTTCCATCTACTGTAGTAATGACATCTTGGGCTACTTTCGGGCGCAGAGGGAGCTTAATCCTAGATGCCAATTCACGGTCTATGTAATTTCCAATAGCTCCACTGTCGATGTACGCTTTTATAGCATGCAACTGCTGAGGCTGTTTGCCGCCTTCTCTCTCGTTCCTTCTGCGTTAATGGTCCTTTAACACCGCCGATTTGCATAGGTTCGGATACGTCGGGACTCTTGGAGTTAGCGTGGGTTTTGATCGGTACTCGGGTTTCGTACTTGAACCGATCTGGTTTTCTATTTTGAAGTCTGTGATCAAGTTGAACCACCAAGTCTATGTAGTCTGCGCAGACCTGGGGTAGATTTACAATCTGAGCTAGAACATCCTTAAGCTCTCCGCGCAGGCCTCGATGGCCATCCAGTTTCCACAACCAGTCTATTAAAGGTGGCAACGTAGGACAGGAGATCCTGATTACCTTGTCGTAAGGATAGCAGTTCGTTATCAAGGGCCTGTCCTTGAGAGTGTCAAGCAAACAATCTTTCCATGCTGGCCTGGAAGCCCTGAAAATCCTGGAGAATGGGATCAGTTCTCTTTTGAGAGCGTTAGTCTCCTGGCGGGCTGAGTGCACTTCTGCCCGTAATTCCCCCAAAAGCTGGGCCAGCTGATCTGTCTCGGAAGTCTCCATAGCGCCCGGGTGGGAAATTGTGGGTAGGCTTTGCGTTCTGTCACGCTCACCTGATTCCCACAGAGGCGCAGGTCTGGCTTCGAGTGCTGATGCTTCTTCAGTGGTGAAGTGCAGGACACTGAAGATGGACTGGAAGGGCCCCTCTACTCTGGTCTTTTCTGGCTCGCAGGAATATTCCCCTGTGCGTGAAATACCTACTGATGAAATAATGCTCAAGCCTCCCACTCCCTTCCAGCCCTCCACGATACCCTTCCACAATTCCCCGTGAAGTCTCACCTTAGGGTCTGGAAGGATGAGTTCTCCATCCTGCTTCTGATGCAGGGGCGCGTTGAAACCCAGTTACTTCACTGGATTGAGGTTTGATGGGAGTTCAAAATAAGCTTGACTATTCAGGTGAGGCGCTGTAAGAGTTCTGTTGCAAGTTCAAAAGTTCAAGCTTAATAATAATGTTCATTGTCTTATTGCAGCAAGCGCTAATGCTTATGTCTTTTTTCCCCTTAGGGGCCGGGGTTCGGAATGCCGGAGATATGGCGCCGACCCGAAGTGAAACATGCAGTTCCAGTAAATGACAGGTAAGTTCTGGATGAGCGTTCAGGTAATGTCTTTGCATTCGCTCATTCAATGTCCTTGTCTTTTTTCCCCATAGGGGCCGGGGTCCGGAATGCCAGGAAGCGGCAGGACCCGAAATGAAATGGGAATAACCCAACAGGTAAGTCTTAGAAGGAAACTGAGCCTTTCCTATTCCCTTCCTTCCCTCACCTTGTTTTCTTGTCTTTTTCTCTCTAGGATCTGAGAAGTGGGTGTGAATCCGGATGATCGCTGCTGAAGATGGAGGCGCCCAGGAAAGGTGAGTGAAATGCAGCGCTGCAGCGATCGAAGCGAAATGCTTTTAAAATGATGTCTTCCCTTTCAGGATCGTCGGTGTGATGTCTCCGTGATGCAGCTTTAGCTGGTAAGGTCTTCTTTCTCACCAATTCTCTCTTATCTCCCTTTGCAGGCAACCCAGGATGCTGACAGGCGTGGCTGAAGTCCAGATGCAGGAGCTGAAACGGTGAGCGTCCAGCTTCAAGGAGCAGAACAACGCGAAGCGTGAGTTGCTGATCGGGCGTGGTTTAAATAGCTTTGGAAGAAGTTCCAGGTATGTATCCTTCCACCAATCAGGTATGTATCCTTTCCCGACCACACCCAGGTGGAAAGTAGTCCCACAGGTAAAGTAGTTCCATTCAGGCCTCAAGAGGGCCTGGATGTAGCAGCATGGTCTGCATCAGGTAAGTGCACATTAAAACACTTGAACACATGTCTAGCTTTATGAGCCTGGCGCCTAAGGCGCCAGGACAGGGGTCTAACATGAGCCTGGCGCCTAAGGCGCCAGGACTGTGTCCAAAGGGCCCCAGCTTGGGCCCGCTGGCACTTCCGTGGGGGGAATGATGCCGGCCTCTGGGGTTGCTGGGTCGGACCTGGCTCCTTGGAGGTAGGCATCATGACATATAATGCATAGTGGAAACGTCCATTCTTTACTTGTCCATATGCACATAAGTATATGTCGGCACTTGCCGCAATCTATTTACTATTAACTTGAGGCTAGCTTTCAAGATTACTTTGCCTGCTTGCGTTTCTTTTGCATCTTTATACGTGTAAAATGACTCAATGTCTAAATCTGTTTCTGTGGCATAAGCTTCTTCACCTTGATCCCAAGATGCCACTTATCCTCGATACTTTCTTGATGCCTTATAGAATATCTGCATTCTCTGGTCTCTGCATCTCGTCTAGGTACGTCATCTCAGGTCTGTGTGACTTATACTGGCGATGGTTGATGACATTACTATTCTTCCTTGCCGTTTATTTGCTCTGCTTCTTCCGGGATCTTTTGCAAATGGCCATCATATTTTCTTGTATGCAGGAATGGTTTTCTCAATGGAAACATTGCCTCCAGTAGTCTCTTTGCTGTCAGTATTTTCACTGGTACCGCACAGTCCATTCTCTGCTCTTTGTTGGTTCAACTGTTCTGTGTATGTCACATACTCTGGTTTCCAACATACAGGTAAAAGGGCCGGAACTGTTGAGGTAGGGGTACTTGGCTCCTCCTCTACACTTGGATTGAATCGTTCCTCTCGAACTGCTCCATGAGAGCCTTCTTATGCACGGCCGCGGCTCGCCCTACCCCGGTAACATGCGTAGTGCCACAGGGATCATGCATTTCACCCACAATGTACAACACATTCATAAAACCTCTCTTTGATAAACTAGACAATTTGGGTGTCACATATACAAACTATGCTGACGACACCCAAATACTAATCCCTATCACTGGCGACTATGTCACCGACTCAAAAGCACTAAATGCGATCTACCTCACCATTTAAGCCTGGATGGCCCAAAATGAGCTCTGTCTTAACGGCAATAAGACAGAGATCCTGATCATAGGCAGCCCAGCGAAACTCAAGGGCCTCCCACTCTCCTACCAAACCTTCAACGTAGACAGAAACTGCATCACGGTAGCCAAAGAAGTTAAGACGTTAGGAGTCTACCTTGACTCATCACTTACCTTCTCCTGTCAAGTCAACGTCATCACCTCGGCATCATCTTATACTGCCAAACCCATCACTGCATGCAGACCTTATCTTACTGTAGAGAACCTCATTACCCTGGCTAGAGCACTAATCCTCTGCAGGATAGACTATTGTAACGCTATCTTCGCAGGCTCCTCTTCTAAAAACATTAAGAAAATCCAGATTGTTCAAAACAATGCTATCAGAGTGGCACTCACTATCCCAAAGTCAGAGCACATAACCACAGTCAGAAGAAACATTCACTGGCTGCCAGTTAGAGACTGCATCAATTTTAAAGTACTCTCATTCACCCATAAAGGACTATCTAACACTGCTCTCCGTTACCTGTCAAGCCTGATCTCTAAAACCCAACCAACAAGACCCACCCGTTCAGCCTACCTAGGGCAAGTGACCACACAGAGATACAAAAGGCTGGTGGTTCCAGCTTCCCCATCATTGCGGCTAACTATTGGAATGCCATGCCCAAGGAACTAAGGACGGACCCTTCTCTTCTGTCCTTTCGCAAAAAACGAAAAACCTGGCTTTTCAACCACTGACTGTAGGAGTCCTAGGCTTGCCCCTCGGACTGGTAACTTGTATCTGGCATCTATTCTTGCGAACCTGCTCTAAGACGCAAATCACTTTGCATTAAGACTTTATCTACTATGTAACTGTATTGTACTACTGTATTGTATAACCTATTAACTGACCTGTAAAACTAAGTATCACCTGTAACCATATTCTCTTTTTTGTTTTTATTTTTATTGGCTTATACAAACCTTTAAAAAGAAAACAACAAACAAAACATCAAAAGAAACAAAAACAATTAGTCTTCACAGTTTTGCAAGAAGTCATTCAATGCCAGTATCAGAATCAGTGTGCTCATCACCACGCATTGTCTGTTGCACATGAGCGTGCCTCAGATTTGTTACTATCCCAGGTTAGTTCTGTAAATCCTGAAGTGCTGAGAGACACACTGAGTCCTGTGCTTTCCGAGTCTTTATTTCCAAACATCTCTCTATGTCGGTCAGGAAGAGGGTTAATGCAAAAGTCAATTTTGTATTCGTTCCATAGAACATTAGTTGCCACTCCTCCTCCACGTCCCTCGTTGAGTAGCCTTCCATCAGTTGGCCAAGATGTTTGGTTCTCGTTGCTTGGAGGGAGGGGCAAAATAACATAAGATGTTTTAATGATTCTTCATTAGTGATGCATAGTCGGCACTTTGTGTTTGTCTCACCAGAGCCTGCCCAATGACTAGTTCTATCTTTGGTCTTGAACAAATTCAGGCGTAAGCGCAGATAGAGGGATCTGCTTTGGAAGTCTGGAAATAAGGCCACAGAGTTTTGAAGACAATTATATGCTCTACTTTCGCTTGGCACCTCTTTCATTGAGTTCAGGCATCTTCTTTTGTCTCCAGTTAGGACCCAGCCCTGTTTCCATATTTTTTCCTTTACTGCGTCTGGGTTTTCTTGGAGAGTTTTCACATGTGTGGCATACATTTCTAAGGTTGTCTCACATCTTTTATGCCATAATGACTCTGGGTTCCCACTGCCAGAATTGTGTATGATTCTGAACTGAGGGATTACATCTTTCATGGTTGTTTTTCTGCACATGGCCAAGGTGTTCCAGCTAATACACCCTTGGCTGGAGATCAAACTTAGTTCATATCGGATACATACTGAGGGAGTGCCTTTGGGCAGCTGGAGGACTTTTACCCAGAAGATGTTTTCCAGAGTTGACCATAGATCGTCTGGGCATCCAAAGGCATTCTCAGCTCTGAATATTAGCAATGGGATCACTTTCTGCTGATAGAACCTTATCACTGGCTTCAAAGAAAATTTCCCATATTTTGTATTCAATATTGTAGCCTGAGACGCAAATTGTTGACACCTGGCTTTGGCATTCTCTACCCAAGGGCCATCATTTATGTTCGTGCTGATCTGAATGCCAAGCTATCTAGTAGTTTGGACCGTGCTTAGGTGTTCTGTTCCGAGGTGCCATTTGAATTTTTGTTTGATCCGCGCTGCCCTGTCTGCAAATTTTGCAGTATTAGAATTTCGCTCTTGGTGTTATTTATTTGCAGGCCATTGTTATTCTCGTAACTCAGGCCAAGCCACCTTCATCACTGACTCCCTCCTTCTCGGTCATCCGACCCATGAAGCGCGTGTCAGCTGAGGCTTTCGCCACCACCTTCTCATCCCCCCATCCCCCTTTGGCTGACTCTCACCCTGACACAGCCCTCTCCACGCTCCACTCTGCTATATCTGATACTATTGATATCCTTGCCCCTGTCGTGAGAATCCGCCTGAAGCCCAAAGCCAAGTGTAACTCTTGGTATGACTCAGATCTCGTCACCCTAAAACGCAAGTGCAGGGTGGCCGAGAGGAAATGGCGTGCTTCCTGTTCATCCTCTGACAAAGTGGCCTGCCGCCTGCTGCAAAGGCAATACCGGCTCTCCGTTCTCACCAAGAAGAGAGCCCATATCCAAGTCTGCATCTCTGCGGCATCTAACAACTCGGCTGAACTCTTTAAAATCTGCAAGGAACTGGACAATCCTGCCGCAGTGTCTACCTCTCCTGTCCCCTACCAGGCCCTCTGCATGGCACTGGCTTCTCACTTCATTTCTAAAACTCAGGACATCCTGTCCTCACTTTCCTCCTATCACCTCCCTCCCTCTATTCCCTGCTCCTCCTCTGGCCCTTCTGCAGCCACCCCTCCTCCCTCCTTCTCTACCTTTCCCCTTTTCTTTGCTGACAAGGTTTCCAGACAAGTCCGATCTATGAAAGTCTTGTCGAAACAGGTTCACCCCTGTTCCTCCAAATCGATCAAGGACCACATCGACTCCCTGGCTCCTGCCCTGGCTGACTTCTGCAATCACTCCTTCGCCACTGGAGTCTTCCCATCCCCCCTCAAGCAATCCCTTGTGCACCCTCTTCTTAAGAAACCCTCTTCTGACCCCTCCTGCCCGGCTAACTATCGCCCAATCTCCATCACTCCCTTCCTGGGCAAGCTCCTGGAGAAACTGGCCATCTCCCAGCTTAATCTCCACGCTGAATCTGTGGGTTGTCTTCATGACCATCAGACTGGCTTCAGAGCTGCCAGAAGCATGGAAACTGCTCTCCTGAACATCCGTGAAGACCTGCTCTCCAACCCTGACTCTAACACTCTGTGTGTTCTCATCTTGCTTGATCTCTCTTCTACCTTTGATACTGTCAACCATGCCATCCTGCTCAACTGTCTCAGTGATAACCTGGGTATCACTGGTCAGGCTCTGGCGTGGCTGACTTCTTTCCTCTCCAATCGACCCTCCCAGGTCCCACTTGGGTCCTTCCTCTCTGACATCTTTTTCTCTACCTGTGATGTCCCCCAGGGATCTAACCTCTCTCCCTGGCTGTTCAACCAATATCTGGCACTCCTTGCCCACCGCATCGCCGCTCTCTGCCCCAACTTTCAATGCTATGCGGATGATACCCAGCTCATTTTCAGGCTACCCTCTGCCTCCTCCTCTCCTTCCCTCATCTCTGAATGTCTGTCTGCTATCCAGGAGTGGTGTGCCGCCAATGACCTCTGTCTTAATGCCAGTAAGACTGATATTCTACTCATCGGCACACCCACTCCCTCCTTCCCTGCAGCTCTCTGGCCGGCCTCTCTTGGCCCCCTTCCTGCTCCTACCTGCAAGGCAAAAAACCTTGGGGTCATCTTCGACTCCACACTCTCCTTCTCTCCTCACATTTCTGACGTCTCAAAGAAGTCACACTACCAGCTGCACCTCCACAGAGGTATTCTTCCTTTCCTCTCCTTCCCCAGAAGCTCACTGTCTCCAGAGCCCTGGTTCTCTCTAAGCTGGACTACTGTAACAGCCTCTATCTAAATCTGCCTGCCTCTACTCTCCGCCCTCTGCAACTCATCCAGAACAGGACTGCGAGACTTGTCCTTGGCCTCAAGCCCAGGGACAGTATCTCTCCAGGACCAAAATCTCTTCACTGGCTCCCAGTGGCTGCGAGGATGAAGTTCAAAACCCTCTGCATTGTCCACAAGGCCTTCTGGGGCCTGGGGCCGAAATACCTTCAACTCTCTCTTCATAAATATCTTCCTTCTCGAGCTCTTTGCTCATCCGCCTCCAACTCCCTCAGGGTCAGCCGCTTCTCCAATCAACGAGTTGGGGGTAGATCTCTCTCCGCGGCAGGGGCCTCCCTCTGGAACAGCCTTCCTGCTTCCATGAAACTTGAGGAGAACCATCTCCGGTTCCGGAAGCACCTCAAAACCTTCCTCTTTGCTTCTGCTTTCTCTCCCCCTCTCCCCAGCCAAAATCCTGATTGAAACTGCACTGAATCTGCACTGTGCCACTCTCACTGATCTTGGTCCCTGGCCCAGCCACTTGGTCCCTGCACTGCCTCCCTGGCAACCCTTGCTCCCCGGGACTGTCGCTGTATCCCTACAGCCCCCCTCCCTGCACTTGTCTGCACTTACATTGCACTTGCCACCAGCTGGCCCTTTGTTTATTTATCTTATTATTCTACTACCCCATGTACTGCACTTTCCCCTCTCCCCCGCTCCTCATACTTTCCCTTCCCCTCTTCTCTTGCGCGATCTGAATGTCACCTGGCCTAGTAAGATTGTTGTTTGTCTTCCCTTTGTCCCCCCTCCCTGCCTCGTCACGCCTTGAAACACTTGTGTATAGGCACGTTATAAATGCCTTATCATATCATATCATATCATAACTTTGCAGTGTATCCATTTTACGCTGCAGGCCGATCGGGGTGGAGTCCAACAAGATCAAATCGTCGACGTATAGCATCCAGCTTAACAATGACCCATGGATTTTTGGAGAGAAGGATCGAGGTCCTTCTATTGAAATGTCAATGTCCTATAGGAACAGATTAAAGATTATGGAGGCTAGGGGGCATCCTTGCTTTACGCCGTAATAGGTGTTAATAGCATCTGTTAGAATTCCACTTACGTCTAAGCGGACCTTGATGGTAGTCGCAGTGTGGAGTTCTTTGGTAGTGGCTAGGAGGCTCGAAGGTCAGCCCCAATTCTGCAACTTTGTCCAGAGTAATTCTCGGTTGATGGGATCAAATGCATGAGAGAAGTCAATTAGGGATTGGTAGATCTTCTTTCCCGTCCTTATACCCTCCATTTTCAGCAGATTTATTAGCAAGAGATTTAGGCCACACCCAACTCACAAAGCCAGTCTGTTGCACGTACATAAATCCGCTTTCTATGGACCAGTGTTGTAATTTGTGTTGCAACATCGTAGCGTATAATTTCCCCAGCACATCCAAAAGGGCTATCAGGCGATAGTTTTTAGGATCAGCACGATTTCCTTTTTTGAATATGAGAACGATGATGGCATTCTTCCAAGATTTTGGAGAGGCGCGTTCAATAGAAAAAAAAATAGATTTACTTTTGTAAGGTGTGTAACTTCATCTGTAGCAAGTTTTAGCCTTACACGATTTGATTCGATTGAGATCCGATGTTTCCATGTTTCACTATCCTTCTGCCTCGGCCTTGCTAAGGTCATAAATAGCATCTCATTGTCACTTTGTGTTGTAGGCGTGGCCTGGAGCGATGTAGTTGCTTGATGTATTTTAGCTGATACGAAGAAGTAATCTGAGATAGATTTATGAGGGCCCCTCCTCTAAATTGGATTGGCCGGTATGTCATTGATGGTGTTACCATTTAACATATTAGAATTAGACTTCGGGGGAGTATCTCACGTTCAAGGTCAGTCTTCACAATGTGACTAATAAGATAGTTCAAACAAATGTTCCAAATGTCTAAATCATATAAGATATGATGATTTTATTCTCCAATAAGAAACCAAAAAAACAGCCGACACGTGTTTCGACCCCTGGATGTTGTCAAGGCCTAAAGTTAATCCCAAAATATGCGCAATTGTTGGCAGTTACTGAGTTTCATGAACCTGGGTAAGTGTCAAATATGCTTCCAAGCATGTTGACTGTCAATCCATCTTGCTTACAAGTATTGATGCTGGATAATTTTGAAGCGAATTGAAAACAAGTCTTGGGTTTCATAGGACCATTTCTGGTAAATATTATGTTAGATGCCCTTCATCATTGGGATAGATCCCATGTATCAGTTTTCCGTTTGTGGACAGATTCGCCTGACAGCCGTTTAATCACCGAATTCGAATATCTTATTATTGTCACATTGTGAAGACTGACCTTGAGCACGAGATACTCCCCCGAAGTCTAATCCTAATTTGTACAGTCATTCACAAACTTTGTGGGAAGTTTGAGGGGGTAGGATCATCTCGCCGCCAGGCATTTGTAATCATTTTTCAGGTTAGGTTTTGGAACCAATCCAGGGTGGTCACTAGCGCACCATCAGAGATCGATCCCACAGATCCAATTTCTCATTACCATTTAACATGGTAAGATTTCTTAGATCCATCTCCATCAGCCATTTTGCTGGGCATGTGTTGGATATGTGCTTAGTTGCAGCGTCCTTCAGCTTTTGCATGATGCAGTTGATGTTCACGTCCCCACATACAATGATGTTTGCTGTCTCATCTATCTCCAGGATATCATCGACCAAAGTAGAAATTTGATCAATGAAGTGCATCATTCCTGCTGCCAATGTTTCCAATATAGATTGAGGATGTGAATTGGACTTCCATTGGTATTTGTGGTATTCGTTATCCCAATGGTTGTAACTTGAATGAAGGCTGATGGGTTCGTGGATTGAATGATGCGACATCCAGAACTCATCTTTACAAATGTTAGAAGGCCGGCCATAGGGCGACCTTTGAGTTTTTTTTTTAAACATCTTTTTATTAGTATGTCAACAAATAAATTACAGAACAGTCTAATACAGAAATGAATAGTAAACCAGATAACACAATTCAAAATCATTCAACTAAATTACATGTCAATAAACAAACATCATAATCAAGTAACCATCCCCGACATACTAAGAAACTTTCAATTTATGCAGACAATAAAAAAGCAAAATACAACAGTCAATAAAATCATCCAATATAGGACACACACACAATCACCAACATCACACAAACACCAGACCAAACCCCCCAAAAAGTATAACAGTGAATAAAATAGAAAAAGAAGGAGAGAAAAGAAAAAAGAAGAGAAAAAAAAGAATAATAATAATTATATTATAAATGTTTACCCACTCCTCACATTAATCCACAGCCTATATAGTCAATCATACACGGCATTGAATGGACCCCAAAATAGATTGTACACCTCTTCTTTGTTTTTTACTTTAAATGAGAGCTTTTCAAAATTCGATAAGGTACATTAATCAACCAACCAGTCTTCAGCTGTTGGCTTCTTCCTAGTTTTCCAAACTCGAAGGATCAGTCTCATGGCCATCAATAAAGCCTTATCTATCCAGTTGCTATATTTCAAAGAACTTTTACACCTACCTCGATGTAGAAGTAAGATAATGTTCCCACCCGATCTCTGTAAAACTACATCCAAAATCAGATTAATCCTATCAATCACATCAGTCCAAAACTTTCCAAACTCCTGAGCAACTCCAGAGAAGGTGCAGAAGGGTACCAATTTCATTTCCACATCCCCAACATAAATGATCAGTTTGTAACCCCAGTTTATACATTTTAACTGGTGTCCAGTACACTCTACCTACTACTTTCTGTCTAATCAGACGTAAGTTCAAATCCGTACCCACATTGGCACTTACCCTAAGTATATCCTTCCATTCCATATCTGTGAAATTTATATTTAAATCATCCGACCACACCGTTCTCAATTTATCCCATGCCACAACATGTTTATTTTCCAATTGCATAAAGTTCATGTATGTACGCACAGAATATTCCTGTCCCGTAAGCAATTGACACAATGCGGGTTTGGTTCGTAATGAATTACCAATCATGCTTTTCCTGAGATGAATCAGGGAGCTCAGTTCTTCATATTTTCGTCTTTCTCTTTGATGCAGCCCAAATTTCCTCTGTATGTCCTCAAATGTCTAAAGACGATCTCCATCTAATACATCATCCAGAGTCAAAACCCCCTTCCGAACCCAATTCTGCCAAATCAGACATCTATTGTTTAATTGTAATACCTCATTATGCCAGAGAGAAGCATCTTCACTAAAGCCATATGACTGACTATTCTCTCCAAACCATAACCGCATGGTCTGTCTGGTTGCCACTATAGACTTTATCTTTGATCTACTGACCGACATATTAGCCATGGTATAAAGGTTATTTAAACAATACGGATTGCAAACCCCTCTCTCCATGCGCAGCCAGATAGCACCTACAGAGTCATCATTTGTACAATAATAAGTTCCCTTCTTGAGCAGAAACGCCTTACAGTACTTATATAAACCTGGATAACCAAAACCTCCTTCTTCCACACTTTGCATCAACATAAATCTTGGAATCTGCGGTCTTTTACCCAACCCCCACAAGAAACATTGAAAAATGTTATCAATTTGCAAAATCTGCTTTTTGGAAATTAATAATGGAATCGACTGAATTATATATAACACTTTTGGTAACAAAATCATCTTTATCGCATTTATCTTTGCCCATAATGATAAATGAAGTCTTTCCCATCTTCTTATTGAATACACAATTTTATCCATGAGTTTATCAATATTATATTGCATAATCTTCTTCAAATCACCAATGACGTATATACCAAGATATTTAACACACTCAGGGGACCATTTGCATTTCCATACCTTTAGAATATCCCTACTACACTCTTTAGACAGTGGGAATATCTCAGTCTTGTCCCAGTTTATTTTATGACCAGAAATTTCACCCACTTCCTCAAACATCCATCTCAGAACCAAACCACATTGTTCAGGATTAGATAATAGGACCAACATATTGTCCGCATAAGACAAAACTTTAACCTCTACTCCTCCAACACATAAACCTTTGATTTCTCCACATTGCCTAATATAAGCATCCAACGGTTCAAGTGCTAAATCAAACAGAAAATGTGACAGAGGGCACCCTTGTCGCGTGCCTTTGGACAAAAAAAAAGACTCCAATATTAAACCATTCACAGTCACCCTTGCTTTAACCTCATAATGAATACACTTAATCATTTTCATAAAGGTTGGTCCAAATCCCATTTTTAATAAAGTGTATTCCAAAAACCTCCAATTGACTCTGTCAAACGCTTTCTCTGCATTAAAAAACTCAATGACCCCCTTTGATTTTTTATTATGATGCATTCCAATGACATTTAAAACAGTCCTGATGTTATCATAACTATATCTACCTGGGATACAACCCACCTGAGACTCATCCACCAGATCTCCCATATTAACCATGAGCTATTTGCCCATGTTTTTGTAAAATTCTTGAAGTCCACATTGAACAGTGAAATAGGTCTATAATTACTGCACTTTTTGTGATCCTTATCAGGCTTAGGAATGACTATAATCATCACATCTGTCATTGATTTACATACTGTTCCCAACTCTAAAAATTCATTAAAGAGAACACATAAAATTGGTGATATTTGCTCAACAAATATTTTATAAAATTTTGAAACAATCCCATCAGCCCTCGCGATTTTCCATCTTTCAATTGCAATATTGCATTAGTAACCTCAGCCACATCTATCGTAGATTCAAGAATCAATTTTTTGTCATCCCAAAGTCCTGAAAGGTAAACTTTATCAAAAAAAGACTGCAAATCAGCTTCATTAGGATGCAACTGCTCCTTATATAACTCTTTATAAAATAGTCTAGACTCTTCACAAATGTCTGCACTCCTATGAAATACTTCTCCTTCATCATTTTCAATAGATGAAATACACTTGTCCGACATCAGACCATTACGCTTATTTGCCAGAAATCTTCCATTTTTGTCTCCAAATTCCCAAAAACGCTGTTTTGTATAAAACAAACTCTTCCCCGCTTGTGAATGCCAAAGTATCTTTAATTCCTCTTCCAATTGGTTCAATTTATGTTTCATGCTATTCTGTTCTACTTGTGCATAACTCCTTTGTAAATCCACAATCTCCTTCTCTAACCTTTCAATCTTTTCTTTTTTTCCTCTTTTTAGCGTGTGAAGTTCTACAAATCAATTCACCCCGCAAAACAGCCTTAAAACAGTCCCATATAATATTAACGTCCGCCAATCCATTATTTTCCTCAAAATATTTCTGAACAAAGTCATCTAGTCTAGTCCCTCATTGATTAATGGGGCATTAAGGGAATTGGCTTGCATTCTCCATCTATTGTTCATTTTATGAATAACATGCAAATTGACTTTCAGATCTATTAGCGCATGGTCAGAAATACATCCCTCCCCAATACTGGAACTAAACGTCTGATCAACTAATTTATCACTAATAAAAAAAAAATCAATCCGATAATATGAATTATGTACAGGCGAATAAAATTAATATTCTCTATCTCTTAGATGATGAACCCTCCAAATATCAACAAGATCATATTTAAAAGCAAACTGTTTCAATTCTTCTTCTAACCTCCCATTATTATACCTACAATCTGACTTTCTGTCTAGTTCACTATCGATCACCAAGTTAAAAACTCCACCTAAGATAACCGCCTCTCCCTCCATCTCCTCCAAAAGATCATCCAATTTTCTGAAAAAACCCACATCTGGCGCACATGGAGCATATACCGTCCCAACAGTAAGCTTCTTTCCATTATGTAATATATCTATGAGAAGAATACGACTTCTTGATCTTTTACTATTTTCTCAATTTTGATAGTCAGTCCCCTCCTGAACAATACACTAACCCCCCTAGATTTAGTATCATAATAATTCGATACCATCTGCGGGGATTTATGAGTAGACAAATAATCCCCAATTTGCTCATTCAAATGAGTCTCCTGAAGAAACAAAATATCCCCTCTACTCCTCCATATCCGTGCCAAAACCTTCCTTCTTTTAAACACACATCCAATACCTCTGACGTTCCATGAAACAAAGTTTAAAGGGTCAATAACTCAGCACTAGAATTACTTGAATTTTACACTTTTAAAAAATTACCATTTATTGACACAGATATGTTTTACTAAATCCATTTGTGGGAGAAAAATGAAAATTTCTAACCTAAGAGCGTGAAAAGTAAAAAAAATAAATAAAAGGGAGGAATAATTGTAATAGATAAAGAAAACCCCACCCAAACACTCACAAAAAACAACACAAAACACACAAAACACACATATCTACCAATTTCAGAAGCCCAACCACCATCAGGCTTATAATAAGCAAAACTATATGCATACCAACATCCATTCAGAACTATACTTACCAGACATCCTAGGCCAATTTATACAAAACATATGAACTAATCTACTACCCTACTTTAAGCCATAACAACCCAAGTGTACTCCTATATATTTATAACTAAAACCACATAACATACCACCATAATCTATAAGACCAATTACCTAAAAACATCTTGAACCTTGATCAACAAACATATTCCTCTACTCCTTCACCCCAAGGGCCTCATTCCGAGTGGGGCGGTAAGGGATAACGGGCACTGGTAAGGAGACCGGTGCCGGTAATCCCTTACTGCCTTACTACGAGGTCCCTTAGCGGGTCCCTTCCTTAACGCCTGGTCTGACCAGGTGTTAAGGACAGGACCCGTTAAGGGACTTCAGAGCTAATAACGGTACCGCAAATTGCGGTACCGCTATTAGCTACTTCCCCATTCCCATTGAGCCCTATAGGGGCTCAAGTGGGAATGGGGAATGGTTTTTTCAATGGGGATTTACCAATCCCGCAAAGGTCGGACTACACTGGTAAGTCCCCATTGAACGAGACCGGTGCCGGTACCGTTATTGGAGGCAGTCATGTTGCAAATAGCGCCATGACTACCTCCAATCTCGGAATGAGGCCCCAAGATTATAATACCATAAAAACCCCTAAATCATATTATTAAATCCAAAATCCAATAGTCATTTATCATTCATCACCATCCACACATATCCTTCATATAACTCACAGATTACACACCCACTGTACCAATGTACTGTAGAACTGGCCTACATTTTCAAGATCACATCCAACCCATACCTCCCCAACCACTCCCCACTCAACTAAATCTAATCCTAGAAATTATCAATCTATAACAATTCACCACATATCACATCAGTCCTCAAACACATCAATTAGACATCTTTCGCCCCATCTAATTCCTTTTTCTTTTTTTTCTTTTCCCTTCTCTTCTTCCCTTTCTTTTTTCCCCATCTCTAAAAACATATCCCCTTGACACATAGCATTTACTAACATCAAAACAATTTGTTTTAGACATGTCATAAATAGCAATAACCCTTCATGAACCCCTATCAAACCACATTATATATCACCTATAATGGCTTCAACTAGCATTCCATTCCATTATGGTGCCCAACACAAACATTATATTTCTTAATAACACAAATACCCTATCAAATCCAATAACTCAGTGGTCACAAAGTCAGTTAGCCTGCAACAGGTTTCTAAATATAAAAATTTACCTCAACCAATATATCATTCAAGACCAACCATGAAAGATTTTTTAAAGGCTGGATTTATTGCCACTTCATAGTCGTCAATTATCGGGCAAACGTCCAGCCAAGTTTCTTGCAGGCACGCCACGTCTAGACCATCCAGCCAGGATCCCTGGAACAGATGGGAAAAACTCCTGGTGTTCCAGGATCCAATCTTGAGGAGATAAAACTCCTCTTCTACATAGCATTATTGGTTTGGTAGTCTGTTTAAGACTTCGGCCAGCCAACACCACTCATTGCGACTTGCCTTTGCCCCATTCGGGGGAGTGGAGCCCGTGGATTTGGAGTCGGGCCGCATTTCCCATTTATTGTGATCTGGATATTCTCGTCTTCGGACAAGTTTTTGAACGGTGTGACTTTTACACATGTTGGTAACACATCCTTTCCATTTTTTGCAGGATGTGCAGCTTCACTTATTCCTGGACAAGTCTCACTTTTCAGCATTTCGCTACTGCCATTTTTCGTCGGAGAGACATGTTCAATTCTTGATTCTGAACATGTGGGCTTTACTTGTTCCTTAGTTTAATGTGCTTTTGTGGCTTCAGATATATCAAAACCCAAAGACATGAGGGTGGCTGCAGCCTCTAGCACAATATTTAATACAATTTTTGAGCGGAAGTGCAAGATGATTCTGTCGTGGTGGTCTTCTTTTGTGAATTCCACAGTTTTAATGTTGTCAGATTGGATGGGTCTGAGATGTGGAACACAATGAAATAAACGTAGCACGTTTGTACGGTTCAATATTAAGTTATCGCAATTGTCAATGCGTTCCGCATGAGCTCTGTTCAAAGTTTGGGCTCTGTCTCTGAGCTTTTTATCTTTTTGGTCTATTTCTCTCAGTTCTCTTCTTGGGTCACTTTTAACCAAGCCCTGACCTTGCTTGTTGTCCATTTAGGCACCAAATTTGCTCAAGTTCTGGTTTAGAGGATCAACAGGGGCCTTCATCTCATATTTGAGGTCAGGTCAAAGAAAAGTCCCTATTGAGGGTCCCGACTGTCTCATGAGCCAGGGTGGTTTTATTGCTGAAACGAGATCTGTGCGCCTATCCTCCATTGTTTTAGAGATGGGACTTTCTAGCTCAATGTATGTGTGAATTGTCTGCTCAGGTTGAACACCTTCGTTGACATCCTCAGACACCTCTGCTTGTTTCTCCAGCTCTTCATTTGGAGCTGCGTCCGCAGCCGGACCTTCTGCTACCGACATCTTCATACACTGATAAGTCCATTAGGTCAATTAAGGCGTCCTCATTGCCTTTCAAAGGTTGCAGAGTTAGTTGGATATCTGTTGCAGGTTAAGGCTCTTTTGTTGAGATGGACATGCTCTCATCATGATTATTAGTGTGAACAGTGACGTTCACCATTTTGATGTTTCGAAGGAATTTTCTAGAATCGTTGCATCTGCGTTGTTTTATTGTTCGTTGGTTTTTTGTTTTCTTTATTTGAGGAAGTTTTTAGTCCTGTCATCGGCTTTTTGCTCAGAAACTGCTTTGAATATAGAGAATATTTGGCAATTTTATTCAGATGATCATGTTGTGTGTGAGAGGGGTCGTGTCATAGGTGAGATAGGACACTCATGATCAATAGTTATCCCTGTTGTCAGTGTTGAAGTTGTTGGATTTTGAGGGTCTAAACTTGCAGGGTTGTCAATTCCTTTGCTGCTTTCCAAGACACTTGCAAAAGTTGCAGTTTTTGTTTTTTTATTGTTTTAATCCTTTATTGTTGTGTTTACTTGTTCGTTCATTTGGAAAATTGGGAGAGCAGCTAGGGGACAAGTTGTCAACTTGTCTGGCTCTTGTTGGTGGTAAAGGCACTAATGTTTCTTCCACTTTGTTATTTTTGGCTTTCTCGGGACAGCTTGCCACATTATGGTTTCTACTGTCATCATCCACTATTATGTGTACAAGGTCTGTCGGTGTGTTAGGTGTCGACTCCTGTGGTCGTATGCCAACTTTTTCTAGCTCATGTCGTGGTTTTTGTTGAAGTAGGCTCAGCGCTTCTCTTGCGATTCCAGCAAGTAGTTTTTTATCCAGTCTGTTGGTTTCCTTTTGGTCGTTAATTGTTGCGAGTAGAGCTTCAAATTTATTTTCAGCATCACCATGAGCATTTTTTAAAAGATTGAAATCTTTTTCCAGGTGTACAAGTTTAGAGTTCATTAACATTATCGTTGATTTGCTCGTACAGCTTTAGAAATGGGGCAATTGTAATTGACATCGCGGACATCAGTAGCAGTTGCAGCTCTTTGATCACAATTTTGTTCAAATTCAATTTTGAATGATGCTGGTGTCTACGTAGTTGAGACACTTTATAGTACCTGACCTTTGGATAGTCGCGTTCCATGACTGAGGAGTCTGTAGTTTGACACTCCAAAGGAGAAGAGCAAGAATCAAGGATTCCTTCACTTAATTTGGTTGTTTGGCACGTTAGTCTCGAATTTCCCAGTTTACTTCTTGGAGTGTGTGTATGTCCGTGCAGATTAGCGAGGCGGGCTTGGGAACAGACTAACGGCAGAGAGCTGTTCACATTCACTGACCCTCCCTGCAAGTTTGTTTCAATTAAGTCCTTTAAACCTGCTTTTTCTCTCATTGGCGTCTTGTAACTTTTTTCATGCTCTGATGCCATCACTTCAGTTTTCTTGTGTGTGTTACACACCTTATTCATTTGAGATATGTTGTGTAAGATTTTATTTAAAACTTCTAGGGAGTTTCTTCTGTTATAGTTACTCGTAATTAATTTGCTTTTCTCATTAGTCGATTGGAACTGGCAGTTTGAGAAGCCAAATGCCTCATCCTCCATGGCAGTACTATTTCTGCTGTTATTGAGCATTGAGTCATCTTTAGATCCAGCACTGAGTACATTTGGTGCACTAGGAGCGAGTTCCAGATTCTGTAGGGCATTCAATGGTGCAGTGAGTCCAACCGATGTAAGGCTCTCCATTGGGGACTGAGGTGTGTTCACCATTGTATGCGAGTGCCATGCCAAAATTTGCAGTTGAGGCACCACAGTTGCACGGGGCTCGCTATCCATCTCTGCTATCACATCAAGAAGTTGCGTAATCTTCGCCCTATTACAATTTGACCCGAGGCTTGCACCTCTGGTGTCAACGGCTGCACACCCGCACTCGTGAGGAGAGTCTCGGCAGGGGAGAAAGGCATCCGCACAAGCGGAGCCGGCAGGACTCACCCTGCATCCCTCGGCCACCTCGCCGCACGTCAGCCCATCCTCTGCCTCCTTCGGCCCAGCAACCACTGCGCTCCCTGGGCCATCAGCAGATGGAGCGCCACCAGAAGCGCACCACTCCTCAGGCGGCTCTTTACCCGTCGACCGGCCCTCTACCACCGCCGGGAACCCAGACGGCCCCAGCGGACCACCACCCGCCTCTCCCGAACTCAACAACCCGCCACCAGGTAGCATCCGTTTGTCAGGCTGCGTGAGTCGTGCGGAGGGACTTGAAGGGCTTCTGAGAAATCATAAGAAGGAGGAAATTGCAGCGATGTTTGTGGGCTCTTCCGGCAGCGAAAATCAATTTGGGCCAAGTGTTAGTTGTTGTTGTGGGGGGCTCAGGGCAGGGCTTAGTGTCACATCTTTGTCATCTTCTGTGATGCAATTTGGCCCTCAGTTCGGCCCATTAGCAATGACATTCATACTTGCAGCGCTGGTACTTACATTTGCAGTTTCCAGCATCGTGGAGTCAGGAACACTCGCCACGCTCAGCTGTTTTATTGTAGACGCAGAGTTCCAACGGCACATCTCTAGTCTGGTGTGCGGGGGAGGAGGACGATCACAGCGAGGTCCAGATTTTGGTAACATCCTTCCAGCGTCAGGCATCCTCGCACCCTTACACCCAAACACCAAAACACACTGCGCACACCGCACGCTCTGCATGTGTTTGATGTTTTAAGCTGCTTCCTCCAGGAAGCAGCAATAGAAATGGAAAGCAGACTCCAGCAGTTGAAAGAGCCCAGGAAGACTCAGACTTCTCGAAAACACACTGCGCACACCACGTGCTCCGTGGCTGTTTGATGTTTTAAGCTGCTTCCTCCAGGAAGCAGCAATGGAAATGGAAAGCAAACTTCAGCAGTTGAAAGAGCCCAGGCAGACTCAGACTTCTCCAAAACACATTGCGCACACCGCGCGCTGCGCGTGTGTTTGATGTTTTAGGCTGCTTCCTCCAGCTGCTCCCTCCAGGAAGCAGCAATGGAGATGGAAATGGAAATCAGACTCCAGCAGTTGAAAGAGCCCAGGCAGACTCGGACTTCTCCAAAACACACTGCGCACACTGCACGCTCCGAGTGTGTTTGATGTTTTAAGCTGCTTCCTCAAGGAAGCAGCAATGGAAATGGAAAGCAGACTCCAGCAGTTGAAAGAGCCCAGTCAGACTCAGACTCCTCCAAAACACACTGCGCAAGAAGAAAATCCGGACACAAAAGGTAGTAAACCCGTCCAGTACAACAAATTACTAATGGCGTTAATGTTGCCACTACTCTGGACGACCAAACATCAAAGTCATTGAAAAAGCTACTTACAGTGTTGCAGAACGAGTATTAGTCAACCCGCAAATTGAAAATTGCAAAGGGTAGTTAACAAGCACGACCAATGTTGGTGCTGACAGTAAGACTGCACCTTATCTGTGTTGTCTAAACGGGACACATATTCGAATAAAGTGTCACCAGGCTGAGTCGAACAAACATAAAGTAGTGATCGATATAAAACCGCTCCACACTGATGTTGACTCGTAACTTATTGGGAGCAGTTCACAGAACCGAAGTGCGTTTCCAAAATCAAACGATCATCAGAAAAATAGTAGACGGACCATATTCTTAAGTTCAAGCGCCCAGATGCCTGAGGTTTATGTGTGCTATATAAATGTAATAAATAAATACAAAAATATTGGCTTTTCAGCCATGTTTGCAATGTGTGGGAGGGGCGGACAGGGATTTTGGTTCCCTTAATTACTTTGATTCAGGGAAGGACGAGTCCCGATATGTCAGTGGCCAGGTCCCCAAAATCATTTAAGAATGCCCTGCTTGGATGCAGGATTGTCTGTGGGGACCCAGTACTGAAATGCAAGGGGTTCTCTGGTCATGATTGAGGTGCACTGGCAGAACTGTGTGTTGCTCCCAATACTGGAATTTCAGAGATTAGAAGGCCGCAAAGGATCCAGCTATCATGAAGCCGCCCCCTCGTATGTGTTTACCTGCCACGCTGTCCTCCAGCGCAGCCAAACTTTGACTCCCAGGCGCCCTGCGTCACCGACCTCCTGGAGCTCCAGCACCGCAGGGGACTTTGAGACCAGAGCACGCTTGTGACAACAGGCATCGTCCGGGAACGGCGCCGGTGGATTCTGGGATTTATCATCAAATGCAGGGGGACATCTGTTCAAATATTGATGTTTTTGAAGCCGGAAATGTGCTATGTTTTCGTGTTGGGAACAACATGGCCTACTTTTACGTTGGGGTTGTTGAAAGCAGCGGTGGACTGGCCAACAGGGAACTCTTACGATTTCTCAGTGGGCGTCCACGCCAGTGTCCTCTTTCTTGTGGGTACCTTCGATTTCTGCTCCTCTTACCAGCACTCTTAGGCCCCCTGTCCTCGTCCTCTTCCTTCCATCTCTCTTCCTCCTTCACATCTCTTTGAAGTAAAGAATGTTTCTGAAAGCTTCCAGAATGTTATTGCTTGCTTTTAACAAACATTGTATGTTCACTTTGTGCTGTTTCACTGCTATGTAATCCTTACAAAAATGTTTAATACCCACTCTTAGAACCTTTTTTCAAAATGTTCTTCTGAGAGGACACCTTAGCCCTTGCTTGGAGGGGTTGGGCTTGCACGCATGGCGTAATATGGGGGCACTTTGAGAAACACACCCAGGGCCGCTTTTGGTTCTAGACCACGCCTGATTGAAAGAAAACCCTGCTGGGCCCCTGGCTTCTTTTAAAGTGGCAAGGGGGGCATAGAATGTGATGTTAGTCTAGATGAGAGCAATGGACCTAAGCCAGCTGTCCGCTGCATGCCCTACATCCAGTGCAATCTTAAGCACTTTTGGGGCCATGGACATCTTTGGGGCCCCCTCACCTCACTCTTTGCCCCCTCCACTAAACCAAAGGAATTAAGTGATCAAGAAGATCTGGTTGCACCCTTACCCTCCACACCCCTCGTCCTATAAATTGATATTCTGCCTCGCAGCATGCACAAGTAAGCATGTTCACCCCCTTTAAGTCCCCTTACCCACTTCATTCTTGCTCTAATCAGAATGATAAACAAGTAGCATTTGAAGGCCAACATTAGCAGTCTACGGTTACTTCTCTTCTGGTATAGATACAGGAGACATTTTATCAGTAGTATCCAGGAAAGTATGAAGCCTGTAGAACTAATGCAGGATCCTATGAAACAGGTACATTTAAGCCAGAATAGACAGAGACTCACATTAGCTGCCTCACAGAATGCAAAAGTGCCCACGCATGGATAGAGGAGACCAATTGGAAGGAAGGAGAAAGCTACACATACCATATAATGGATAGTGGATGCAGATTAAAAGCTACCAGGAAGGTATCTGTATCCCGACCGACTGAGATCAGAAGTGGGAAATGGTTTACAAATAGTGCTGCCATTAGAGATCAAAGAACACATGCCTGTCGTGTGCAATATATCAATGCTCACTATTATAGTGGACGCAACACTATAGCCAGTGACACCATGAGTGAGGCTTATTTGAAGATCATACCCTGAGAAGGATATCACTCTGAAGGGCTAACAATTTTAAAAGGTTTAGGGACTGGCAATTTTCAGAGGTTAGGCAATAAAAGATTAAGGGGCCGATTCATGGAACAAACGTGCGCCGAAAATCTACGCGCAAGCAGGCGCAAGCAGGCTCAAGCGGAAAAAAACAGGCGCACGCGTGCGATTCATGGAAGTCCCTGTGCGTGTTTACCTCGGGATGTGCGCCAAACCCGTGCATGGCGCACACGTCACTGCAACATCCCAAAAGACGTGCGCGTCGCGCACAGTGAAAGCGCACAACCTCGGCGCAAACACCAGAAAGTGGGCGGAACACGGGGCATAACGCGCGGAATGGGGAACAACTCGCGAAAACAAGGGCGTAACTGGGGATGTACTGCAGGGAAGCAGACGGAACGCCCACACGCACCCGAACCACACGTATTCATGGAACCGAATAGGGCAAAGCCACGCACAGCGAAAGACACGCACAAGCCGATACACGTCCGCCACACGAAGGCAAGCGGTAGCGTCCCTGCGCATTACAAAAGTGGCAACATACAGCAATTGTGCGAGCGGGGCACGTGTATTTCGGGGGTTCGCGTGAAGTTTTTCACGCGATCGGGCCTGGGGGAGCGGGCTACGTGTATTTCAGGGGTTCGCGTGAACTTTCTCACGCGATCGGGCCTGGGGGAGTGGGCTACGTGTATTTCAGGGGTTCGCGTGTACTTTCTCACGCGATCGGGCCTGGGGGAGCGGGCTACGTGTATTTCAGGGGTTCGCGTGAACTTTCTCACGCGATCGGGCCTGGGGGAGCGGGCTACGTGTATTTCAGGGGTTCGCGTAAACTTTCTCACGCGATCGGGCCTGGGGGAGCGGGCTACGTGTATTTCAGGGGTTCGCGTGTACTTTCTCACGCGATCGGGCCTGGGGGAGCGGGCTACGTGTATTTCAGGGGTTCGCGTGAAGTTTTTCACGCGATCGGGCCTGGGGGAGCGGGCTACGTGTATTTCAGGGGTTCGCGTGAACTTTTTCACGCGATCGGGCCTGGGGGAGCGGGCTACGTGTATTTCAGGGGTTCGCGTGAACTTTCTCACGCGATCGGGCCTGGGGGAGTGGGCTACGTGTATTTCAGGGGTTCGCGTGAAGTTTCTCACGCGATCGGGCCTGGGGGAGCGGGCTACGTGTATTTCAGAGGTTCGCATGTACTTTCTCACGCGATCGGGCCTGGGGGAGCGGGCTACGTGTATTTCAGGGGTTCGCGTGAACTTTCTCACGCGATCGGGCCTGGGGGAGCGGGCTACGTGTATTTCAGGGGTTCGCGTGTACTTTCTCACGCGATCGGGCCTGGGGAGCGGGCTATGTGTATTTCAGGGGTTCGCGTGAAGTTTTTCACGCGATCGGGCCTGGGGGAGCGGGCTACGTGTATTTCAGGGGTTCGCGTGAAGTTTCTCACGCGATCGGGCCTGGGGGAGCGGGCTACGTGTATTTCAGGGGTTCGCGTGAACTTTCTCACGCGATCGGGCCTGGGGGAGCGGGCTACGTGTATTTCAGGGGTTCGCGTGAACTTTTTAACGCGATCGGGCCTGGGGGAGTGGGCTATGTGTATTTCAGGGGTTCGCGTGAAGTTTCTCACGCGATCGGGCCTGGGGGAGCGGGCTACGTGTATTTCAGGGGTTCGCATGTACTTTCTCACGCGATCGGGCCTGGGGGAGCGGTCTACGTGTATTTCAGGGGTTCGCGTGAAGTTCCTCACGCGATCGGGCCTGGGGGAGCGGGGTACCACTCACCGTCTGCCTTGCGTGTAGAAGAACGCGTAGCCAACACCTGCTGTGAAGTAATAGCGTGTGAACCCCAACGGATGGAAAACACACGCACCGCACGAAAAGCACGTACAGAACATAAAGGCATGCGTGATCACCAAGCCCTGCCAGGGCAACGCCCGTGCGCAAAACGTCACAGACGCGCTTACGCTGTAAGGGCCTTTGGTCCAATGAAATCGCGTACGCGTGCTGACGCGCTTACGCGCTAAGGGCCTTTCCTCGATTTTCACGCTGACGTGCAGGATTTTCACGTGCCAAATCACTCCGTATCAAGCTGGCCACGCGAAAACACACGGAAGACCACGCTCCTGCCCAGAAGGCCGAATTACTGCCCCCCAGTGCCCCGAGCAGCCTCCCACGTGCCATCTGCTGCTGCCTGCCTGCCTGCCTGCCTGCTGCCACCGTGCCCTGCCATTTGGTGCCTGCACATCAGCCATCTGCAGGTGTCCAGTTGCTGTGTCCACCCCTGCTGGAACAGAAGACTCCCGACTCGGATAACATCGCTCCACAGCCCAGCCCCAGGACCCAGTTGCCCACCCACTCCTGCCCCTGGGGTTGCCATGTCAGGCACATCCACATCTGACCCCAGTGGCAACCCCCGGCCAGAGGGGCAGAGGGGCACCAGCTTCACTGCCACCGAAGTTGGTGTCCTGGTGGAGCAAGTCCTGGGGCAGTATGATGCCCTCTTCGGATCGTCCCGCGCCAACAGGGAAGGACAGGAGAGGATCTGGGCCGACTGTGTGGTTGCCATCAACGCGGAGGGGGTGGCAACCCGCACCATCCAGAAGGTCAAGAAGCGCTGGGAGGACTTGAGGTCCAGGACCCTCATGAAGGCCCGGCGCCTCGTGGAGCGCTGGGTGTGCGAGTTCCATCCAGTTGAGGGTCCTGGAACGCACACACCCAGCGCTCCACGCCCAGGTCCTTGAGAGGGAGACCCGTCTGGAGTTGAGCGGTAAGTGGCCAAGCATTGCTGTGTGAGACAGGGCATGTTGCAGTGTGCTGGTTGTCTGATACTTGCCTGCATGTGTGACATAGGCCATGTACGCATGTATGTGTGCAGGGACATCATGGGAATGCATGTGCGACCTGTAATGTGTGAACCGCACGGTTGTTGCATGTGTTTGAATGCGACATGGGGAGCCCTGTGCAGATTGCACACATGAGAGCATGGCAGTCTCTGTTCCTGGACATGGGTGGGGGCGAGGGATGGGTGCTGATGCCAGATACATATGTGGTATCCATGTCTGTGTGCCTGACCTGCGTGTCTGTGACTTGTGAGTGCCATGGATGCATGACACATGTCTGTGACAATGTACAGATTCACTGATGCAGCCTAGTCATCCTTGTATGCACTGTGATTGGGGTGTACGGGGCCAGATGGATGTGACTGAGGTGAAGTGTGTGCATGTGATAGGCATGACCCATGATGCATGTGAGTCCCATTACATTGTATGATTCGAGAGTCCATTGGACATGCATTGAAATGTCCATGGCACGCACCATGACTGTCACTGTGTGTGTTTTGCCTGGACTGACACATGTGTTGTGGTGTGACATGATGGAAGAGTACTTTGACAGTGGCACTCATCTGCTATTGCTTCCTGTCTAGGGGACCATTGTACAGTACCCTGATGCTTGTGTTCTATGTCTCCCTCTACGCAGCGGCTAGTGAAGGAGAGGGCGGAGACGGCGCTGTGGAGCAAGGCGGCGGGGATGCCCCCACGGCTGCAGCGGAAGGGGTGGGTGAGCCCCCACAGGGGCCTGCTACGGCGGTAGACGGCGAGGAGCCATCCAGGTTGGTGGTTTCCACAGAGGAGGAGGAGGCCGCCACTGAGGCGCACATGGGGCCTGGTGGGGGCATCCCTGCTGGTGCAAGTGGTGCAGTCCAGGGGCAGGGGCAGGAGGCAGCACAGGTCACCGTGGAGGGGCATGTGCATGTCGCTGTCCCTGAACCTGTGGGTGCACCACCTTGCACCAGCAGGGATGCCCCGTCCCAGGCCCGTCCGCAGGTAGAGGGGATGTCCATGTCATCTGACTCCCCTCCACCTGCGGACGAGGGGACCCCTGGCCGTGTGGAGAAGGTCCTGATTGGGGTCGCGATGCGCATGGCTGTGATTCGTGATGCCGTGCGAGCTTCCCAGGTGGAGCATGCACGTCATCACGAAGAACACCGTGCCGACGTGGCCCAATTGGGATCGGCCATGTTCGGGGGTTTCCTGCATGTGTCGGCCAATCTGGCGGCCCTCTCCTTCTCTGTGGAGACTATACGCCAGTCGTTCTCCTTGCCGTCTTCCGGCCCAGATGCCACCAGGGCCCCCTGTGGACCTGCTCTGACCAATGCAGCCAGCTCGGTGGGGATCCCATCCCTGCCACAGTCGGGAGTCAGAGGTCCAGCAGGGGTGGACAACACAGCAACTGGACCCCAGCAGATGGAGGATGTGACGGCATCATCGGGCAGGGCACGTGCACGACGGCGTCGGTGGTTTCCATCATCCTGGATGCCGTCGTGATGGCAGAGGCAGTGGCATCGGAGGCAGCAACAGGCTCGACGTGGGAGGCATCATGGCTCGGGGCCATCAAGATCAGAGGGGCAGGCATCGGCCGGAGGGCAGGAGAACCCTGGGATAGTAGTGTCTTCCGTGTGGGAGCAGTTGGTCCAGCGGATAGGTGCGGAGCGGCAGCGGGCGGAAGAGGAGCGGCTCACCATGGTCAGGGCGGAGTTCTCCATGCGTCGGGCGTTGAGGCGGGCTGAGTGCCTCGAGGAAGCTCGCAGGGAGTTTGAGGTGAACATGGGGTTATCCCTGCGAGACCTCGGGGCCAGGACAGAGTCCCGCCTCCAGGACATCGACATGGAGTTCGATGATGCCCTGGCCGGCAACATCACAGAGTGAGCCGCAGGACTTGCCCGCTGCCATTGTATATAGTTCTTTAGTTAGTTAGTGTTAGGTTTCCTTTATTTTATGAGATTTTTTTGGACCGCTCGGACAATGGCCACTTTTCTGTATATAGTTTTTTTATTAGGTAGTAGTAGGTTTCATTTATAGTGTTGGGCTCATGGACTCTGGAATATTCTTGTGTATAGTTGGATTTTTTAAAATACATTTTTTTGATTTATATTTGTGTTCACCATGAGGCAATGGTTTTTCCTTATTTTTTTCACCATGATTTTGCTTTGGACAACATTAGTTTTTGGATTCCTTTGTTTTTTGGATTTTTACATTACTTATCGGACATGGACAATTCATTTTGTTATCCCCATTGTTGTATGTTTGATTAGTTTACTTCATTTTCTTCGAGAATACATGTTTTTATAACTTTCTTTTGTGGTATTTTCTCATTGGTTTCATGCATGCCATGATATGGGTTTTGACATTCACTTGCACCCATTGTGTATGTGTGTGTGACGGACATGTGTTCATTTACATACTTGCCATTGGGGTTGTATCATGTAATTGCATTTGCTATGTGGGTGGATGCAATCCTTGGCTGGGTGTTTGTGCTGGGTATGCTGCCCATTACTGCCATGATTGTGTATCGTCAGGACCTGGGGGCAGGGGGACATGGTTGGGGGCCTGCTGGCAGGTGCCCCACAGTGCTGGGGGGTGGGGGTGCAAGGGGACATGAGTGGGACATGAGTGGGGGCCTGCTGGCAGGTGCCCCACAGTGCTGGGGGCTGGGGGTGGTGGGGAACATGAGTTGGACATGGGTGGGGGCCTGCTGGCAGGTGCCCCACAGTGCTGGGGGGTGGGGGTGGTGGGAGACATAAGTTGGACATGGGTGGGGGCCTGCTGGCAGGTGCCCCACAGTGCTGGGGGGTGGGGGTGGTGGGAGACATGAGTTGGACATGGGTGGGGGCCTGCTGGCAGGTGCCCCACAGTGCTGGGGGGTGGGGGTGGTGGGAGACATGGGTGGGGGCCTGGTGGAGGCTGCCCCTGGTGACTGGGGGGGTGGGGGTGCTGGGAGACATGGGTGGGGGCCTGGTGGAGGCTGCCCCTGGTGACTGGGGGGGTGGGGGTGCTGGGAGACATGGGTGGGGGCCTGCTGGCAGGTGCCCCGCAATGCTGGGGGGGGTGCAAGGGGACATGAGTTGGTGATCATTGGTGCAAGGAGACATGTGCCTTTGCTGGGGGGCATGCCCATGTTGGGTGGGCTGCCTGCAGGACATGACCAGGGATGCAGGGTAGTCCCCTGTGGTGTGGGCTGCCTGCAGGGGCCGTGGAGGGTGTACAGGGAACACCTGGGAGGACCCACACTGGCAAATCACATGTAGGACTCCCCGGCACCCCTGAAATACACGTACCCTGCTGAAATCGCGTGTAAAACTTCGTGCGCACCCCTGTAATACCCGCACGCAGCCCAATCGCGTGTAAAACTTCGCGCGCACCCCTTTAATGCCCGCACGCAGCCCAATCGTGTGTGAAAATGTGCGTGCACCCCTGTAATACCCGCACGCAGCCCAATCGCGTGTAAAACTTCGCGCGCACCCCTAATACCCGCACGCAGCCCAATCGCGTGTAAAACTTCGCGCGCACCCCTTTAATGCCCGCACGCAGCCCAATCGCGTGTGAAAATGTGCGTGGACCCCTGTAATACCCGCACGCAGCCCAATCGCGTGTAAAACTTCGCGCGCACCCCTAATACCCGCACGCAGCCCAATCGCGTGTAAAACTTCGCACACCCCTTTAATGCCCGCACGCAGCCCAATCGCGTGTGAAAATGTGCGCGCACCCCTAATACCCGCACGCAGCCCAATCCCGTGTGAAACTTTGCGCGCACCCCTAATACCCAAATGCAGCCCAATCGCGTGTGGAACTTCCCGCGCACCCCTGGAATACACGAGCCCAGGCCAATCGCGTGTGGAACTTCCCGCGCACCCCTGAAATACACGCGCCCAGGTCAATCGCGTGTGGAACTTCTCACGCACCCCTGAAATACACGCACACGCTCCCCCAGGGCCAATCGCGTGTGAAACCACCCGCGAGCCCCTGAAATACACGCGCCCAGGCCAATCGCGTGTGGAACTTCCCGCGCACCCCTGAAATACACGCGCACAGGCCAATCGCGTGTGGAACTTCCCGCGCACCCCTGTAATACGCGCACCCTGCTCGCACGGGGCCAATCGCGTGAGGTACTTCCCGCGCACCCCAGTGATACACGTAGCCCGCTTGCCGTGCTGGTACAGGGTTAGCGCAGCCCTTTGCGCTGGATTGGGGATTTTGATGGCTTTTCCCTGCGCGGAAGGCGTTCTTGGGGGCGTAACTGGCGCTGCTGCAAGGTCGCTGCGCCACTGTGCGCCACGGCTGGTTTTGGTGGCTGGAATCCATGAATACGCTGTGCGCGGAAATGGGTTTTGGCGCACGCGGCTGGTGCAGGGATTCGCACGCGCACACTGTGCGCCAGCCGCGTGCGCCACTTGTGCGCTGAATTCTATGAATTACCCCTGAATGAGATGCACTGGATCACACATTGGTTAAGGGGTGAAGCTGGGATGTATGCCAACTCTGCAATTTCTGCATTTAAGAACTTTCTTTTCCTTTTCATACCATGAACTAAAATAGTCTCATTTTATAAAGCAGGCTTGGAAAGTACACAAATCACATTACGAAACATGACCATTTTTTTTAAACAAAATGTTATAGAAGGGTGTTTTGCAAAATGGAAATGATTCTAGCTTCGTTCTCGCCATCCTCTAGGGAAGTACATAAGTACCAGCATAACAATCGATGTGATTTAACAGATTTAATCTGGGTTTCTCTTTTGTATTTTAAAGCTTTAAATACTTCCAAAACACTGGCTTTACTAGTCATTTATAAACGTACAGAAAAACCTTTACAATAAAGCAAACCGTTTTTTGTGTCAAATGAGCAGACCTTAAAATATGCTTGCCTGAGGCCTACAACATCTGGTTCGCTCTGATCTGTCTGCCACCACTTCCGCTCAAATGGCCTCCATAAGAAGAAAGATCAAGTAATGGGCTAAACAATGCCACCAGCATGCGAAAGGCAAACCACGCAGAAGACAGCATAGTGATGTAAGACATATATGATGATTTGACCAGGATCACTGTGTCATTTTCTGGCAAATCCAGGATACAAGCTTGATAGCTTTGGTTCCACAGTCTTGAATTTGGATACTTATTCACCTTTTTGACTAACAGTTTATGCTCATAATTGGAGATGATTGCCTAGGTTTTACAACACCCCATCTGAACAAGCCAATTTCTAGACCTTCATCATACGATGACATGTTAGTTTGTATAGCAACACCTTTCTGGTGCAGGAACAGTGCTGATAATAGCACCTTTTGTGCTGCAAAACCAAGTACATATGAAGGCACATTTATAAACTTCAGTCATAGGAAAGGCTCAGCAAGCCCTGTTAGAATGTGCTATTCTAACCTTGCATATAAACACAACTCTCTGCAATAAGTGTGCAACACACTTTGCTACCTTCTGAACTATCAATTTAAACTAGCAAAGATCTTTGGCTATTGCACCTGATCAACATAATTCCCACAGGAAAGAAGGAATGCTACAGGAGTTGTGCAGTAGTGAGCACAGTGAACACAGACAGCATTACATGTTGAATTGATCAAGGCAGAACAACCGACAGGCAATAGGTTTAGAGCCCCAGCAGCACGCCATCAAATATCTTGATGTGTGCTGTTTAAGCTGGTGACAAATGGAATCTTTCTTATTTAGAGTTGGGGGCCCCTTTTGCCCTCAATTGAAAACGTCTCTGCCTCCATCCACACTTGATGCCAAATCGCTTCCCCTTCTAGGAACATACCTGTTTTAATACCTCAAAATTGTAAAAGGTCTGGGAGACCCTCTATCAGCCAAGTAACCTGTTCTATGCCAAGATGCACACTCAGGAGGGCCTACAACCACGTTTTAGCTCACTGTACTTTTGACAGAGGAGAAATATTCATTTGCATATCAGTCTGTTCCCACCCACTTAGGCAACACGCGTCTGGGGTTGCTGTTGGTACTCTTGTTCAGAGGAGAATTGCCTAGCATTTCAGTGGTGGACTGCCCTTGTGGGTGGGACCAGACAGATGTGCAAATGTGGCAGATGTGTCATTGGTTTACAAAAGTTTGGCTTCTGATAGCTATTTAATGTATATATTTAATGTGCGTGAATTTTAGGCAACATTTCCAGCATACATACCTCATTCCAGTCTGGAGATGATAATCCAGTCCTGGTTTTAACCCTGCAGTGCCAGAATGCTAATTTAAAACCAGGACTGGATTGGCATCTCCCGAGTGGAATGGGGAATTTGTGGCATGTATGGTTGAATACATGTGCAGCTTCCTAACGAGTATTTCCAAATCAAGCATTTACATTTTATAAATTAAACTACAAACGAAGCTTGCTAGCTTCATATTTTCTAAATCTAATTATGCAAACGTGCTAATACTACCAAAATAAATTAAAAGAGACAGAAACAATGCACCCGAATCGTTTGTATTGATTTTAAGTGTGCACATCACGGTTGGCAGTTACTTCCTATAACACCACAGTTCAGTATTTATCCGAACAGACATATCACGTTGGGGTACAGCCCAATACCTGGCCTGCCCCCCAGAGGTACCGAGGTTGAGCCTATGATCCAGCGCTGCCCCTCCCCTAGCCCTCCCTCGCCTTGGCCCAGCTGCCCAGCGATGACGAATGCCAGGACCCATGAGTATCCTCGCCAGGGTGGCGCTATCATACATGGCACAGTGTTGTGCTGGCAGCAGCCACGCTGGCCGACGGTTAAAGTCCAAGCGTGTGCAGTGTCTTGAAGTCACGGGACACCCCCTCCCTCCAGCTCACCAATCGATTGGGAAAGGCCCTGCCCCATTCTGCATAAATGCCAGCAGGGGATCAGGCTGGGCATCAGGTGGAAGCAAGCAGAGGTGCAAGGCCAGCAGAGGTGAGGAGGGGTCCCCATGCAGGCTCCCCGGTGCACTTTGGTTGGTGGGAGGGGATAGAATCGGTGCGGTGGGCGATCGCCCACACATATGCTGAGGGTGAAATGGATGGGCGAGGGTGCCCTGAGGGGGCACAGACCCCGCAGCCATGTGAGGGTCTTCCAACACCCGCCCTCTCCCAGCCAGAGTGGGATTTCTCACTCCCATGGAGTTGTTGGGGTCTCCCTGCACAGTGGTGAGTACCACCGGGCCCAGGCATTGTGGCTGTGGGTGTCCAGAGCCCCACACAGGGGCCCTTGGAGTTGCTGCCTAGATGATCTCATTATTGTGTTGTGATGTTCGTGTCGTGGACTCTGCCTCCTCTGGGTGCAGCTCAGCTGGGCCTTGTTTGGGGCTGATTGGAGGAATAGGTGAGTGTTCACGGACCTGTTACAGAGCAGAGTTGCTTTTAGTTTTTGGACCAGGGAATTCTAGAAGCTGCTCTGGAATTGGAGCACTGGGAAGGGCAGGGGAAGGTTAGAAGGGAAGGCAGGTGGGGGAGGGGGAATAGCTTTGGCCTGTGCCTGCACAGTTGGGACAGAGAGAAGAGGGATTGCTGGATTTGCAGGGCAGGGGTTGGAATCTTTGGAATTTGTTGATTGGAATCATTCCATAGAGGCATTGCCCACCAATTACAACTGGTCTCTAGGCGGTTGCATAGTACCCCAGATGTTTTGGACTTCAGCTCCCAATATCCATAGCTGCTAGAGTAAGAGGTGGTGTATCATGGGAGTTGTAGTCCAAAACACCTGGAATTCGATCTACATACTAATTAACCATGTGATAAATTATGCTTACATAGCAGCGAGTATCACATGCAAACATAAGGCCCGAGGACACCAGGGAGCCAGATACATGCAATATAGGGCGCTTTTATTCTTTCCCTCCATTTTGCTTGGCTATAATAAGGGGCTCGCAGTAAGCTTGTAGAGTGAACTGACATATTTAAAGTGTCTCCAGCAAACATCGCCAGCGCCTGGTTGGGTTGGGGATTACCCCGGGCCTGGTTAGTAGGCAGAAGACAAGGTCTAAGATGCGAGACCTGTGCCATCTTAGCGCAATGCTCGTATAAGGGTGGCGATAAAGACAGCTGCCGTTGGGGCAGAAGGGGCGCCAGTGCAGTCTTCTGTGGCCATAGACACGTGGCTGCCCTTCTGATAACCAAAGGATAGGGCTCCCTGGCAGTGCCTAGTCTCGAGATAATTGCCCATCACCCTGGGCACTGGGGCATTGGGAGAGGGGAGTGCATTCACCACAGGAGCACCTTGGCATCCGTCCATTGATATATATTTTGTTTCAGTTTCCAGGTGGTGAAGCTCTCATTTGAAGCCAAAGATGTTCCTGAAAGCAGTTGCCATGACATTGGCCGTTCTGGCCATAACAGGTATTTATATTTTTATTTATTTTTATTTGTATTCGTTTAATAAAAACCTCATACTCAAAACCATAAATATACGCATTTAAAACATCTTCATACAATTATTACAATATAATAATTTTAGCGTCATCAGCACCAAGGGATTACAAATATTAATATTAAAATAATTCTACTATTAAAATTCATCCGTCAGTCCCAAAGCTTTAAAAAAGGAAACAACCTTAATTACTAAAGAACTGGTTCGTCCGCTCAGAATTCTGTGCCAGAAAGAGCTGTCCTTTAGGCAAGACCCATCATTAACCAAACTGGTGAACTACTGCTCTCCTTTTTACATTTGCTTCTAATCTATTGATAAAGCTTATACATGTCGCCAAGGCCATTTGAAAGGGTGCAAGTTCCTATCGCCAGGGCGGTCCACCTCTAGCCACTATATAACCTTGGTGTTTACTGGTAGTCAATGCTATTGCGACTGTGGCAGGAGTGGCGTGGCAGTACAATGACAGGGAGGTGGGCAGGAAGGACAATGCCAGGTGGACCGACCCATCACAGGGGCGTGCTCCATTGCTTGCACGTCTCACAAGGCAATAGTAGGTTTGTTCTTTTGATTTGAAGGTCTGAGATCCTGCCTTCTTATTGGGTCTGGGGCTAACCAGCTGACTTGGTAAAGACTGTGGCCTAGTAATACAGTATGGATGACAATTGAACAATGCGTTCTATAGCAGGGGGCTGTAACTTCCTTCTCTCCAGATGTTGTGGACTACAGCTCCCATCATCCTTCACCATTGATTATGCTTGCCTGAGCTGGTGAAGGTTGTCCAAAACATCTGGAGAGCCAAAGGTTGCAGACCCTTGTTTTATAGGATTCCCTTTTCAGAGGCCACAGATCACTCTGACATCCCTATGACATGGTGTCCTATCCCACTAGGGTGGGACCAAACAAAGTCCAGTGGCACACATGTGGGTGCACATCTGCCTTCTCCCATTTAGTTAAATAGGTACAGCATGGGTGTCGAGTAAGACAATGGATTGACCATCCTCAACCGCCTTTATTGCACAGGGTTTTATTGTACACAGTACACATACCCAGTCGCCAATCTGACCACCTCAAGGGTACACTTCAGTATTCGGAAAGGACTCCAACCACAGAGTATCAAAAGGCCTGAATCTGTGGGTGCCTGGCTGTCCACAGCGAGCACTCACATCAGATATTCTTTAAGAGAAGAGTTATTGGTTTTTAGCAAAAGATAACCTCCTGAATCACTGTGCAGTGGGAGGTCTACTGCAAGCACCAGGGCCCTCAATGAGATAGAGTGCTCCCTTCTTCCCCAGTGTATGAAACTGTGCTGAGTGTTGCCACTGGCTCTCATTGCGGGTTTGGCATTAGCTTAAAAAAACTTGAGGTAACGGAATTACCTCTTGTCTTTCCTGTCTGTTGCAAACCCTCAAGGCGGTAAATACCTCCCGCTTATGCATGGAGGTATACCCTACACAAAATATAAAGGAATTTCTTCCAGTGGAATTATCTCTCGAGGTGATGCCTACATTTCCCAATGAAGTCCTAGGGGAGCTCACAATAGGGAGTTGCCACAATTCATAATCTGGTGGCAGTTCGACAGTTACCACTGGTGGTAACTGCAATTCAATTAGGGGGAATGAGCACTGCAAATACCCCCCAATCCGTGATGCAGCCCATTGCAAAGCCATTAAACTAAATCCTGTGTCGGACGCACCAGGGGTGCTGCTAAATAACAGAACCTAGAGTCGCCTATGTGGTGGTTTCCCTTACGTTACATTGGCCTCCAACCAACTGGGTGGCCGAGGAGTGAGGTACATTTTAGGTCTGAATTTCTAGTGACCACACAATTTGCCAGTTTGATGGTCCTTCCACATGTTGAGTGTTTCTAATGACAACTTACGTTACATAAGGTTCACTTGAGTGCTATTGGCAGGACCTCCAGGTGGGATTTGCTGCCTTCATTTCACATGTTGAGTATTCTGCCATTTCTGGGCCATTACTGTCACCACAGCTCAACATAGAGTCCTGTGTTCATGTTCAATAAGTGACTTTGCAAGTGGCGCCAAGGGGAGGGAAATGGGAGGGGCCAGTCTGTTGCCCAGGTGTTCCAAATGTAGAAATGTAGTTTCAAACCCAAATCATTCACAATCATTAATACATGATCAGCACCGCATATATGATGTGCCTTTTGCGTGTTTCATGACTCATGTCACTTCCCCAGGACCTGTGAATTTCATATTATTATTTTACTACATCTGAGGAGAGAAACACTGAAACGGAAGGGAAATATTTGTATGAAATTCATGAGCCCTGAAGAAGTGACATTAGTCACGAAACATGTAGAATGGACCCCCACACTGTGGTGACACATTTAATATATTACTAGATGAGGAGTATACCCTTTTGAGAATAAATTATTACATTTTGAACACACAGGTTGATCCATCCATTTCCACTTGCAAATTCACTTATTGCATGGGTGGGCATGACTCTGAACTGTTTCTACGCTAAATGAAAGTTACTTGCATACTCAGTGACTAGCCTGGCATGGATGTGGGCCTCGAGGACCGGATTGGACCCAAATTCATCACAAAAATTAAAGTTAATGTTTTTATGAAATCTTTTATAGTGAACATATATATATAAATATATATCAGTTCTTTTCACAGTCTCTCCTCGCCCCACATCTCGCCTTATGTTCATTGATTCCTGTCACTCTTGCCTGGCGGTGGGTGACAGATTCAGTGGAATCACTCACTAGTTAGTGCACCTAACACTTGGTTTCCTGTGAGAAGGAACGTTTAGTAATAGGGCAGGGATGTGCAACGTCTAGCTCTCCAGATGTTCTAGACTACATCTCCCATCAGCACTAGCCAGCATACTCTTTGGTGAGGGATCATGTGAACTGTAGGCTAAACGATCTGGAGAGCCACTGGTTGCAGACCCCTGTGTTAGGGCATCTGTGTAATATTGTATGTTAAGGTATATCTTCCGCTCCATGGTCCCCGGGGGGGACTGGGGTCTCTCAGGTATAATGGCACCCATGTCCCGGGTTAGGGGACACAGTTCACCTGGACCTGCCACCCGGGATCCTGCATTGGAACATTTGGGTGATTGCAACCAGATGAAGGGTGACTTCTCCTGATGGTGAGGGCTGTGCACCATCTTATACCCGTGCTATGCACATCACTTGAGAAGGACTGTGCATGCATTGTTTAATCAGAGAAACTTGTTTATTTTATCATGCCCACAGGGTCTCAGGCAGACGTGAACACAGATCAAGTGGCAAATGCCTTATGGGACTACTTTAGTCAACTGACCAACATTGCCAAGGCGACGGGGGAACAGATGCAGGAGTCGGAAATCAGCAAACAGCTCAAGTAAGTGTCCGGCCATAGCAAGACTGAAAGATGAATTTTACAGGAAATGCTGTTACATAGCTCACTTACACCTGCCCTATTAGAAAAGCAGCCAGCGGACCCCATAGTTAGAAAACCCTGGAGCAGTTCCCATTTTTGTGATGGCCCTCCAGCACTGCACTTTGGTACTTATCCTTCACCCAAACTCCACTTTGGATAGCTATTCATTGAGCCCCATGTTAGCTATCCTTGCACCAAGCTCCATTATTATACTTCTCTCTGCCAATCTCCATTGCTAGGTATCCTTCTAATAAGCTCCATTGATGAATATCCCTCACCCACTCCCTGTTCCAATCTCCATGGTCAGAGATCCTGCCAGCAAGCTCCATTGCTAGATCTCCTTCTACTAAGCTTCTTTGATAGATATCCCTCACCAACGAGCCATAGCGGATATCCCAATACCAATATCCATGGTTAGATGTCCTGCTCCCAAGCTCCATTGCTAGATATCCTCTACTAAGCTCCATTGATGGATATCCCTCGCACATGCCCTATAGCCGGATATCCCTCTACCAATATCCGTGATTGGTTAGATAATCTGCCACAAAGCTCCTTTATTTGCTACCACCACTACTACCCGCCACAAAGCCCCATTGCGTGATATTGATCTACCAACCCACATATTTCAGTACCTCTTCACCAAGCTACATTATCACATATACTGGCACCAAGCTCAATTGCAAGATACCCTTCTACCAAGCTCCATTGATGGATACCCCGCTATCATGTTCCCTTGTTGGATATTCATCTTCCACACCCCATTGCTGGATATCCCCCCTACCATGCTCCATTGATGGATATATCTCTCGTACACTCCATCATTGGATATCCCTCTACCACCTCTGTTGTTGTATATTTATCTCCCACACTCCGTTGTTGGATATCCCTCTACCAGCTTCGCTCCATTGTTGGCCATCTAGCCACCAAGCCCCCCTATTTGTCATCATTTTATAAATGAACAGGCCACATAATTCTCAAAGATTACTTGGACATTTCAGCGAGGGTGGCCAGCGGCGCAACAGATGCGCGGGACAGGTCTCTTGGATACATTAGTGTTGGCATTGCCCTCCTGGTATGACTGTGTTACAGGCTCCAAACTGCCAGGTGTGTCCCGAAAGCACCTTTCACTCTGAAAAGTGAAACTAATAGAAATGCATTTATCACTTATTGGGGGATATAAATGCATTTCTATGTATTTTTGAGGGATAGAAATGCAACGGTTGCAGCAGTGTTTGAAACCGCTGCTTTCACGCTTCAGGAAAACACAGGATGGGGTCAGGAATGACCCTGCTATGCTTTGCACATCCCTCTGTGCCTGCCCCAAACAGGCACAGGGCAATGCGTTTATTTCCTGGACAGTTTTAATCCACATCCAGATTTTTGAATTTGGATTGTAAATTGAAATGTGCAGAAACTCCCCCTTATTTGCAGATAAGGGATGGAAAACGGCACCTGAATGTGTGCATACGTGATGTGCAAATTCAGATGCCCTTTGTGCATAGGGCGCATATTGTTTTTGGCGCACGTCATGAGAAGCACTAGGATTACTATATCTAACCTACTACAGTGATACAGGTCCCACTCCAGAATGAACACACCAGGGCCCCACTGGATAACCGGTTTCTACTCCTGCTGCGGTGCAGGAACTATTGCTGTAATATTGCACACATTGGCTCATCAGTGCGACATTTAAAGGTGTCCAGTGATAAGGCTTCAACATCTGTACAAAGGAGGACTTGGCCACATCCCATCATTGTGTATCCCATATCCTAGTAGTCCCAGTTCTTAGAAAGCTCTCTTCCAGGTCCTATCAATAAACACCGGTCTTCTAGGACACAACCTTTAGCCCTTCTGATACCAAGTTCCCCCACTATCACACCCTTAACCAAGTCCCATTGTAGCCTGAATGTACATTGTGAAGCATGTTTCGGTGAGGTCACACACCATCTGGCCACTTCCATGTCTTGAGGGAAAGGTGAGGTCATCCAGGGCTGTGGACAATGGTCTGATGACAGTGTCCTGAAAAATGTACATTGGCATCCAGGGAAGGGCGCTCAACATTCCCCACCCTCTGCTCCAGCCACCCCAGGCTCTTTCCCGGTGGCGGCATTTTTTTTCTTTCTGTAATGTGCCTCTCCATGTTGGCTCTCCAACCCCCCAAACCAAACAAAACCACCCCTCACCCTCTCACTCCCTCCACACTTACCTGCTGGACCAGAGCTTTGAGCTCCAGTACGCTGCATCTCCCGCTCCAGCTGCTGCCATAGAATTGGAAAAGGGACTTAGTCCCTTTCCCTACGGAGGCAGCCATCTTTTTTTCATTTCTTTTTTTGCACTCTGGAGATTGGATGCCCAAGCAGTACGAATCTCCCGAGGGGAAAAAGGTTAAGCTATTTGCACCCCGGATGAACCCCGGGGTGCCAATGGCTTTCACGCCCTGGTGGGTGGCGGACAGGGCCGGTAACAGCGTACAGCCCTCGCTGTGGCCCTCGCTTCTCTCAGGCCTACCATGGCTTGGGCTGGCGGACTGTTACCGGCCATGTCCGCCCCCTGCGAGTGCGTGAACGCCACATTAATGCTATTCGAGTATGCTCAAAGTGAGTGGTAAGTCATTAATGACGCCTTGAGTTTAAAGTAAACTTAAAGGACCTGATTTACAAAAGCGTTTTACAATGTTGCAATCCCATTGAAAAAGGCTTTGTAAATCAGGACCAAACAGTTTGTTTTTGTCTAATGAGTTAATGAGGCAATGACCATTTACAGGACGTGTGGCATGACATCACAATGAGTACCTTGGAAAGCGCTAAACTGAGTCTGAGAGATTCTGGGCGGCTGGTGGAGCATTATTCATCACCTGACACGGTTGTGGACAGAAGGCCTTTAATACACAGCTATTGCCCTCAAGGAAAGAATTCTAATTGGTTAATAAATGGACTGCATGTTCTAATCTGACGTGGCCCATTGCCACGTGTTCTCATTGGATATCTGTCACATAGTTTCCATTGTTAGATGTCCAGCGAATAAGGCCTGTTTCCTACTATTATGAGGTCCTATAATTAGCCAACCTTTTAACCCATTCTTACACATACTTCTGTCAAGTCTTTTGGTTTCTAGTCTGCTTGAGGTGGCCATTGTTAGATCCCACTCTGCCACATATTATATAGGCCCCCTGCTAGGTCCCATTATTACCTACCCTTTGGCCAGGTTTCAGTGACAGGTGGCGCCCCCTAGCAGCAGTGAAAGAACACACAGCGCTCTACTACTATCTGTGGTCTAGCTGGGGTAAGGAATGGGTTTCTGTTTCTACGGGGTGGTGGGAAGGGGGCAGTTTTCAATTTGACAGGCTGAAACGTGGGCCTTTCTTCAGCCCAGTCTCTCCCTAGCAGGGCAAAGGTTGCCATTCACTATCCCACAGGCTAGAACCCACTATCAGTAGCGGGGTGGTGGGGTGGGGGTGGGGCATCAGTTGGCTCGCTGGATGTTTTACACTAAAACTCCATCACCTTTTTGCCAGCATAGTCAATGATGCTGGATTATGGGCATTGTAGTCCTAAATATCTGAAGAGCTGCAGTTTGCACACCCATCCCCTACAGTGACTGCAGCAAATATAATACCTAGACCTTTCTCTTGTGCTGTGACGCATCCCTCGGTGACATTTGCCCTTTCTGCTTTCACGTCCTTACTCGCCTCCCTGTTGTTATGCACATGCTATACATATGTCGGCAGAGCAGAGGATTCGCAGGGGTATTTATTTACCCTTGAGGTGTGGGGAATCGTTTTACACAGCGAATGTGTTTGTCTTTGCTTTGAGCCTCTGAAAGGCCACATACAGTTCCATAGTTCAGATGGGGGAATAGTTCTATAGGGCCATAGTTCTCTGGTGCCTCATGGGGGCATAGTTCTGTGGGGGCATATGCCTATGTGCTCCAGGGGGACATAGTTCTCTGGTGCCTCATGGGGGCATAGTTCTGTGGGGCATATGCCTATGTGCTCTGTGGGAACGTAGTTCTCTGGTGCCTCATGGGGGCATAGTTCTGCGGGGGCATATGCCTATGTGCTCTGTGGGAACGTAGTTCTCTGGTGCCTCATGGGGGCATAGTTCTGTGGGGGCATATGCCTATGTGCTCTGTGGGAGCGTAGTTCTCTGGATTGATTTGGGCGTTATTCTGTGGGAGCACAGGTCTCTGGGCTCTGACGGGCCATGATGCTGATGGAGCACAGTTTGTTGGGGTTTGATGGAGGGCTGAGTTTGATGGATCATAGGTTTATTTGAGAACATAGTTTTAAGGGCTCTGATGGGGAATAGTTATGGTCGTAGGGTTTTGTTGGGGCATAATTTTGTGAGAGCATAGTGCTTTGGGTCCTGATGGGGCATAGTTCTGCACGAGCATAGTGCTTTGGTTCCTGGTGGGGCATAGTTCTGTGGGACCATAGTGTTTTGGGTCCCGGTGGAGTCCTAGTTCTGTGGGTGCAGAGGTCTATGATATGATATTTATAACACGCTTAATATCCAGAGGTTTCTAAGCGAGGACCCGGGGATCGAACCTGTGTTGCTCCATGTTGTCTTGCTTCCAAGGAGAGCATGTTGCCCCTGAGCTATCCTTCCGAGACTCTGAAGGGGTTTGATTCTGCCCGCACATAGTTGTGTGGGCTCTAATGGGGATATATTGCTTTTGGCTGTAAAATGGTTAAGGCTCAACAGTGCCTGTCACCATCTTTTCAGCTTTCTAGAACAGAAAGTATTGGTAGCGGGTAATCTTGTACCATATGAGGGTATGCAGCTTGGAGCCAGGCCATTCTCAAAGATGGTTTCTTTGCACATAGAAAATGACCAGTCAAGCCTGTGCATCTTGGCCACCTTCATCAAGCTGGCCCTAAACATAAGAAAGTTAAGGATGCTCATGTGACCCAATTGTCCATCATTCTGTCTGCCATAGTGGGTTTCAGCAGTAATGAGGGAAGGCCTCTCTGTCCCAGAATATATTTCTCTGATGTTAAGTTTTATCACCCCATCGATTCTTCTACACGTGGCTTTATCAGTATTCTGGTTGTGATGTATTTGATGTATGCTGTTTTATTTTTGTTTAGAAACTCTTTTGTTATGGCTTTTATTTGATTAAATAGGGATTAGCATGACCATGGGCAGTCAATCGGTGGGTAAATAACCAATCGACACTATACGCACAGGCTATATCTCGCTCCTCATATACTGTCTCGCTCCTCTCTGTGCATTAGCACCACCCGTTTGCCAAAACTGAAAATGGCGTTCACAGAGCACAATGATCAAAGTTGACACTTTTGGCCATCCAATGCAGACTAAATACAATGTTCTTTCTTCCCCAACAGAACGCTCATCAAAGATAATCTCAAAGACGTCAACCTCTACGCAGGAGATCTTGAAGGCCAGCTAGCTCCATTTGCCACCCAGATCCATGCACAGCTAACCCAAACCTCGGAGAAGCTTGTGGAGCAGATCCGCCTTGAGCTGGAGGAACTTCGTTTGAAGGTGTCCCCGTTTGCTGATGAGGTTCACAAGCAGCTCGCCAAGAACATTGAAGATCTGCAGCTGAAGCTGAACCCCTACACTGAAAAATTCAGTGCCAGTGTCAAGGAGAACACAGAGGAACTTCGCCAACAGCTCACGCCCATCATCCAGAATTTTCAGGCCAAGTTGCAGGAAAATGTGGCCAATGCCCAAGTGGTTCTAACACCCTATGCAGAGGAACTTCATCAGAAGATCAATCAGAACATGGACCACTTGAAGGAGAAGCTGACCCCCTACTCTGACGAGCTCAAGTTGAAAATTGACCAAAATGTCCAGGAACTGCAGCAGAGTCTGTCTCTTTACCCCCAGGAGGTTCAAGATAAACTCAACCAACAGATTGGTTTAATGGCGTTCCAGATGCGGAAGAACGCAGAGGAGCTGAGGACCAGAATCTCTGAGAATGCTGAAGACCTGAAGCTGAAACTTGTTGCCTCTGCTGATGAGATCAATGAGAAACTCAATGGAAATATGGCTGAAGTCCGCCAGAGCTTGGGGTCCTACCTGGGAGACTTCAACAACCAGATGAACCAGAAGATCGAGGCGTTCACCCAGTCCATCTCCCCGATCAGTGAAAACATCAACAAAATGATCATCCAGAAAGCGGAGGAGATGAAGCAGAAGCTGGGGCCCTACACCGTAGGTGTCCAGGACCAGCTGGATGTACTAGAGAAGGATATGCGTGAAAAGGTCAGCGCCTTCCTAGACCGCGGAATCCAGGCTGAGAATTGAGGAGTCCACCATCGAAGGCAGATATTGCTCATTGTCATGCAGGTGTAATTAAACAGATGCTTGTTGACTAGTCTATTACTCTGACGAGGAAAGAAACCAGTGTAGACATCAACAATTGACTAACAGAGTTCAATTCCTTTATTCCAAATATTTCCATGCATAATGCAAATGAGAGAATTGTACTCAAAGCTCCAAATGTTCTAGTTCTGCACTTGTCCCCGACTGCTGGTAATTCATGTTCCTACTGGCTTAGTGATACTTTGAATCCAGACATTACTCAATAAAGACCGCAACACGCCAATGCAAAAGATGGATTCCATTTGTGTTCCTTTTGTGTATACGCGGTTGGTGTTCATAATTTTGATTTTGTGTAAATTGTTGGTAATGATGATAAAAGTGGCAAAATAACAATGCTAGAAAAGACAGTGCTTTATGTTCTCCGTCTTAAGGCACCTTTCTCAGTTCCCATTAGTAACCCCCCACCCCCATCTCTCTTTGCCACCCCCACTTGCTGGGCAGGGGCTCAGAACTGCAGGTTATGCTGGATTCCTGTCCACTGGATAGCATTACACAGGATCGCAGGTAAAGGTAGCAGTGATTCCAACATTTTGCAGGAAAAATAAATATCTCGGCACAGAAATATATATTTTGTGGCCTTTATTCTCAATTTAAAATAGGGATATGGAGCTGCTAAACTAAAGCCCATTTCTGGTGTTATGTTTGTGCTGCCCTTATTGAATAAACTCCTAGACGGACGCTGCTTAACTGAAGTGGGGTTTGCTTCCTGCAGACACTGGTGACGTGGGCAACAGAGATCGAAATTGGCATGGATTTGATAAAACGTTTGGCGATTGGGCAAAGCACCAAGGGGCTCACTTCTGATATCACGCAAGTCAGGCAAGGCATGGCGAGAGGGGGGAGGCACTTAACATGGATTCCTCTGGAATCTGCCAGTTTCTGCACGTGTTAAAAACGGGCGGATTCCATTAGGAATCCAATGCATTGTGCACCAGCATCAACATCAGATGCTGGCAAGAATGCATTTGCTTTCATTAGGTGGATGTGAGAAACGGAATCAGTCATTTCATTCCATGCCCCGGCTCCACCTGTAAAAAAACTGCAAATCTCCATGTTCTTTACACCTTCTTTACCACTTCAGGACTTCAGAAGAGATCCCCCGACCACCTAAAAGTAGTGGTGACATTTTAGAGTTTTTGCTGAATATTTAAAAATGTCAAAAAATAAGCTGAACGATCTGACTTTTACTTTCTGCTCCCCCAGCATTTGTCTGAGACTGTTTAGGCCCAGCTGCCATGCTGATAATGATGGGGTCACCTCTTTGGTTACCCCAGTAGGCCAGATTCATTAATGAAGCTTGTGAGGTGCCAAACGTAAAGTGTGCATTCATCCTTTAAAAGCAAAATACTGTAAATTTACATGTGGGCAGTGGGAAGGCACAGGCTGAACTCAATAGGCCTTCATAAGTAGCAGTTCTTGGGTTGCGTTTGGTGTTTTGGTGATGGTTGCCTGTTTGAGTTTAGAGCAGTGTGACGAGATGATCACATTAATTTTATTTATTTTGACCTAGACACTGATACTTTGCCCAGGGGCATTGGCTTTCGCTCTCCTAAGCCACCCCTGGGGGTTATAGCTCTCCCCCGCCCCATGCTATTATTGAACGTTGCGTCCCAGCCTCTGATATGTTTACACATGTTTCCCGTAAGTTTATAGGAAGAGGTGGGATTCCCAAGAAGACCCCCACACCTGACGAGGGGACGGCTTAACAATAGAGCATAGGTCTTATGCGGTAGACTCACATCTAGTAATGGCGCTATGGTGATACCGCCTAGAAAAGGGCATCTCAGATTAGAACATGCACGCGACTGATTGACCAGGCAGAATGTTTTCATTAAGGGCTCCAACTGCTGACTATGCTTAGAGACTGGGCTGAGACGCACTCCTCTAGTGCCACCTCTCAGGGTATTGCTGGAGATTGCGTCACCAGAAACTCGATACAGGAAGTAATGGGCAGTGGGCATAAGGAGAACATAAAGGCATCTGCTTCCAGGGTTGGACTGGGACAAGAAATAGGCCCGGACACCCAAAAAGAAGTGGCCCAGCCGTCGCCTCAAAAAAGTGGCCCATCCCTCGCCTCACAACCTTTGACCTCTGATGACATCACCAGAAGTGATATGATTTGACCCCCCAAAGTGACATCCCGCAAAGCGATGATGCACGACCTTTCACCCCTTGACAAAACAGGAAGTGGCATCAAGTGGCATTGTTCCTAAGTACAATGTGAAAAATATGGTTATGATTGCACTAATGTGATATACATTTCATACAAGAATGGATCACCATATGTATCATTAATATCTCTACATCCATAGATCCATATTGTCAAGTTACTCTGAATGCAAGCAGACATCCAAGGCCAAATGATATGTTATTGTACAGCACTTACGCTTAAACTCTTTTTTATAGAACAAATATGCATTCAATATCACCCAACCTGTGTTGGTACTCATTTATCGACCTAAGAAGGATGAAAGGCTGAGATGGCCTTGCTGTGATTCGAACCTGCAGATCACACACACATCGCAGTAGCAAGTGCTCAACCCAATGAGCTATCATTTCGGCTATAGTAAAATCAGCAATGATTCTGTAGTGGATACCAAGCAGGTAACTGAGATTTAACAGCAGGCCAGTTAAGTTCATCTGCAGGGCTGGTGCAAAGTTGGCCGCATGTCAAGTCTGCATGCATCTTACTTTCAGGCTTCAGAGGTTGGCAAAATAGGGAAATCAGCGCACTCACAGGACATCCCACACTCTGAGCACTCATTACCTCCTACATGTTTGTACCTATACAACCCTCGATGTGTAGTGAAGGTTGTGATGTATCTTGAATCAGGGTGTAACACGACCTGGTGGTACCCTGCCCTCATGTCCAATTTTGAGAAGAACTTGGCGCTTTGTAACTCCGCAATGATGTCATCAATTGTGAGGTGTCCCCCATGCTTGAACTGCTTGATCGCCTTGCTCAGTAGCCTCATGTCCACACATATCATGACCGAATCTGGTTGCTTGTGCTTGCGAGCAATGACTATGGGAGACACCGAGGGCGTGGGCCCATCAACTTTCTCTATGATGTCCAGAGACACCAAGATGTCCAACTCCTTGTCCACAAGGTCACGCAGATTGAACGGGACTCACCGGTGTTTGCGGGCAATCGGCTGAATGGACTCGTCTATCTGTAGCCTCACTGGCTCACCAACCATCCGGCCAATTCCTTCGAACAGACAACCATACTTCTGGAGAATCCCTTGTATGTACTCTGCATGGACACCATACACAAAACAAACTATGCCCAATGCTTCAGCCGGCGCATACCTCAACAGGGTGTTGTCACTTACATCTGTCATGTAGAATCGGGCCTTGATCGAGTTGATGCATGTTCCACCTTTGCTACGACCGCTCCAGCCTATGGAATGGGCTGCTCAAACCCCAAATGGGAAGATGCGCTCCTTCGGCTTGTGTAACGTGGGTGGCACAGTCATGGTGTCATAGTGCCTTCTTGCATTGACATTCACTGATGCACCCATGTCCACCAGCACCGGCACCATCGACTCATTTACCTGAACAAGGCATTTCGGTTGTCTTCGGGTGCTTGTCCGCAGTGTGCTTACGATGGAGATGAAAAGATATTTTCCTCATCATCCTCTTTCTCTTCTAGGCTTCCCCTTTCTTCCTACTGGTCCACCAAGGCTACATTGGGCGGGCACTGTTGTCAGAATAATCCTGCCCGGACTGGCTCTCTCTGTACCACTAGCGGTACTGGCGCCATGCACATGCGTGCGTAGTGCCCTAATGTTCTGCACCTCCCACATGCCTTTCCTTGTGCAGGGCACTTTACAGGATGTGGGAGGTCGTATCCACTTTTCATGCACGACTCCGGTGATCTGCCCCCTCGTCCGTCGTGCTCCTCTCCCACACTGACCTGGGTCAACGGCACACACCTCCTCAGCACTTCCTGGCCGAATAGCCGCGTCCATCTTCGACGCCCTCACTCCTGCCACGTCACGGAAGCGACCGAACTCCAGTGTGCAGGGAAGGGTGAGGCCAGGCTCACGCAATACCTGACGTCTAAGTTTTCCAGGTTCCTCATCATGGACCGTTCATTTTCCTTCGCCCACAAGACTGCCATGCACAGGAGGCGGCCATAAAATGTGTCCAGGGACTCATCGTCTTTTTGTCTTGAGCATTGGCAAGTGGCATAAAGTGTTCAAACAAAGCATTCTTGGCCTCCACATAAGAATCGTTGGCCGGCTGCAGAGACTGGAAAATATGAGGAACCGCTGGGCTTTCAGAGTAAAGCAAAGTGGCAACGTAGCTCTCGTCATCCGTCTCACCAGTGGTCCTGAAGTAAATGTCCAAACGGTCAAACGGTCAATCCATTGTTTCCTCCTCAGTCCCAGGCTCGATGGGGCCCCATAAACATCACATTCGGGCATTGGTGTTAGTGCCCCCTGCTGGCGCGGAACTCAGACTCCCACAGAGGCTGCAGGCCCCAGCTGGGCATTTCCCCCAGCTGCGTCACCTTCGTCCTGGTCACCCATGTTGGTGAGCGCACAAGAACTCCACGTACCCTCCGGTGCCGCAACTCACACAGGAGACCCCAAAGGTCCTGGAGTCCCCCTCACAAAATTGAGCGTGCTGCCAGAGCCACACTCCACACTACGCATCGGGCCTGTAACTTTGGGCCCCAGGGCCATTACTTCATGCGGTAATGGCCCCCAAGTGAGAGGATTATTGCATAATTATTGGAATCATTGAAACTTTTTTTTTTTTTTTAGAAGAGTATTAATGACATCTACCCTCCCACCATTACAGCTATGTGGACTGATCACAATATTTAAGGACTTGCTGCCTAAGGCCACTTAAATGCACTAGAATGGAACGGACGAGTCATTCCAGGTTAACTACCACTTTATAAAGGACAGTGGAATCCAAAAGTTGAAATCTGTAAAACCCAAGTATCTCTACATATTGTCTTGTCACTTAATGTTACACTATGTAGCTTTTCTTAAAACAAGCGAAGAAATGCAGGGGACGTGTTATGTTGCGACTTGATTAGCACTTATGCCCCTTTAAAGCGCTGTGGAGGAAAAGGAGAGATGGCCTATGAGGTGTCTGCTGGCAGGGAAAGGGGGGGAGTTGATAAAAAGGGCAGTTGGGGCTATGGTAGGCTCAGCTGAGAGCTATGTGAGTTTTTTGGGCGTAAATGAGGGTTTTTGACGGCTGTCTGAAGGTCTGTTAGGACGTATGTTGAGGTATTTTTGGGGCTTTTAGAAACCCTGCATCAGTCTCTGAGGAAGAAACGTCGGGACTCTACCCTTGATGATTAAACAATGATACACAGTAATAGGAGGGGATGAATCGGGGTGAAGGGTATTTTAGGTGGAATGGAATTGAAAAGTTGTAAGTGGAAACTATTTGGCTGAAAGGTGGGATGTTCACTCCACAAATGCAGAGTTGCATTGGGCTGCAGGATGGCTGTGTTCCCCTGGTACACAGTCACTCGCTCACACCTGAGCCCTATGCATACATTTCTCCTGCTTTCAATATTGCTCACTCCATTAATGATACCTTGCACACTGTGCAAAGCAAGCCTATGGGAATGATGGGCAGAAACCGGGGCTATATGTGCTGGGGGTAATCGGGGGTAGAGTGGTGCTCCTGGATGCATCATCATTTCCATAAGGGCTAGAGTTTTTGAAAGTAGTATTAATTAATGGTTGTAAGGAAAGTGATACCCAGGGCTGCAAGAGGCAGGATCCTGGTCCTTTTAATCCTCACCCGGCCTTCCCAGTGTCCCATTCGCAGTGCGTTCATACCACACGATGCGCACAAGCCGCATGCCCAGCATGGCTGAGACCCATGTTAGAATGTTGTTTAGATGATGACTAGAACCTTGGCGATTTGTCTCTCAATTGTCTACAATCAACCACACTAGATGGCCATGAGCCAGCGAGTGGCTAGAAGATTATCTCCATTCAGCTGCGTTCAATCAGTGACCAATCGAGGGGATCAAAAAAAGACATAATACAGCATGTCTCCTTGAAGTCCATTTGGATCATATTTGGTAGCGTGGGCTAAGCAGAAAGCGTGGGCTAAGCAGAAAGGATATTCTTACACTTCTGTGCAAAAGTTCTCATCACATTTCTTGTCTAGTTAACTTAGATAAACGGTGCAGTTTACAACAAAATGAGTTACTTGGGGGTTCCAAAATTTTTAGGTAGAGTAAAAGGAGCTTCCAATTAGCAACTGCTTTCATAAATTAATTTGCCATTTCAAATCGTATCACTGCTGCTGGAACACAATCGGGAGCTTCAATAGCCTATGCCAAATCCTCCCCTCCAACATATCTAACTTATCAATTACCCAGGATTGTAGCACCTCCACCCCATATACCATATTCAGAATCAATTTACCTTCAGAAAACTTGAATACAGCTGGAAGTGAGAATTTCCCATGTTCAGCATTAATCTTAATCATTTGGTATGAGAGAACATTTGCTTTGTGTATTAAAAATTCCCAAATGTGTTCCTTATTAGACCTTGAAATAATAGGAAAGCCCAAGTATATTAAACTATGCGTCAATTCCGGTATAACTTCATTTGCAAACCATGCAAAACCTGGAGTCCTATTAGATGAATGAATGGGAAAAGACTCTTGTTTTGGCTGGATTTATTTTCAAACAATTATCTCCCAAGTAATTATTAAATGCCTTGATCAACCTCCCTAATCAAATTTGAGTATTATCAAACAACTGAAAGCCATCCACATAAGTTAGCCATGTGATTTTAAAATCAACACATTTCAGCAATATAAAAGGATCTTTATTCAGATACTCATTTATATCTGACACATATAAATCACAAAGACATGATGGGCCTCATCACAAGTTTGCCGGTCCGGAAACAAGGGTGCTGGTAAACTCAGAACCCTTGTTTCTGGACTGGCAAACTATGAGTTTGCCTGCTGGGGCTGCTGCACCCGCCAGGTATGATCCTGCAGAAGCAGCGGCCACAGTAGGCAGACTCTTCACGGAAGCACCGGCACCGCTAGCCAACAGTGCCGACGCTTCAGAACACCCACTCCCATAGAGTCCCTAGAGGCGCTGGTAACATATTAAGAGTCCAACAGCGACCCGCCGGTAGCACCGGCAGGGTTAACACCGGACTCGTAATGAGGCCCATGGTGTCAATACACAACCCAGCCTTAGCCAAGAACAAGTCACAATATTTCAAATTAAATCTTGTCTATTACCAAGTCTTACTTGAATATTAGTCTTTATGAAGCAGTACAATTTTATATTTGTACAATTTCATATTTAATAATCCCTGAGGGAGGTCCCATTTAACCAATTTGCTCCACAACAAATTTCTATTGACAAGATCAAAGGCGGCGTATAGATCTATTTTTTTTTTAAACTCTTTTCATTTGTTTTATTAACATTAACAACACTGGCACATAAAACCGCTGTAAAGAAAATGAAACAAAAGATGGCTCATTTTCAGTAGAAAGCATAACTCTTGTACACCCGCTAGATTCTCTAGCCATGCCGTTACATAGGAAAAGATCAACCAGCTTAGATTCCCATGTGCCTTAAATTCAAACACTCCCCTCCCATTTCCCCCATATTATCTGCATTTTTTTCTTGCCAGCCCTGCGCATTATACAGTCTCTTCTCCAGGGATATACACATGTCAACCTCGCAGATTGACCTGCTGAGCCGGGGGTATTCAGCAGCTCCCCACTTCATGACTATGAACCGTTTATCAGGTCAACCATGGTGGCTTTAAATAATTTTTCATAGTGGTTGACGTCACACGCACAAACAATATGTAATCTTAACATATACCACAGAAACATTCACTCCCGCGCACATGAGAAGCTGTCTACAAACAATGATCGCCCAGATCATGAAGGATCACTTCCTGGTTTTTAATCCAATGGCACACACGGATATCTTTGGAGCGATATTCCCTAAGTTTTGGACTTGTACACTCTCAAGGAGTTGACTCTGTGTCGTGAGTAATTTTGATTGGAACACGTAAGACCCTTCCAAGAGTACGCTTACATCCTAGCATTTACTAACAAGGTATGGCACTCATCAGAGATCCCTCCTTCCATATTATCCTACTACCACAGGCACATAGTTCCTAAATGTTGTTCTTCTCCCATTCAGGGTCAGATCTCAATTTAATCGCTAGAGGCTCTATTGCTAGTGTAAACAGCAGGGGGCAAAGGGGACACCCATGCCTGGTCCCGCGGCGCAGTGAAAAAAACCCTCTTAACCCTAACTTCTGCTGATGGTGAATTATAGAGCAGTCAGATCACCCATGGAAATTCTCTCTGAAACCCATTCATTCCATAACTTCCGATAAACAGTCCCATAAAACAGATTTGAAAGCCTTGTCAAAGTCAATAGAAAGACAGGCGAGTGAATCTTGCAACATCGAAGCCTAACTGATAGCCAGGTGCAGTGTGCAAATATTTATGTGAGTTGATTTGTTTGGCATGAATCCACACTGATCCGGGTGGACCAGAGAGGATATCACCCTCACTAGTCAGATGGCAAGTACTCTTGCTAGAATCTTAACTCCCCCATTTATGAGGGAGATAGGCCATTATGAGGAACAAAGATCCAGTGGCTTATCTTTTTTGTCAATGGCTACTATACAGGCCCTCCGAAGGTCTGAAGGTAAGATTCCATAGTCCCTACAATGATAGAATAATTAGGTGAGCAGTCATAAGGTCGCTAAGTTTCTTCCAGGTTTCTACTGGGAAACCATTTGGTCCCAGTGTTTTCCCTGATTAAAGGTGGGTGATCATGGTAGCTATCCCCTCTTCAGTTATTCCAGGATCCAAATATGCTGATTGCTGGGGCAACAAGTGCGGAAGTATAATATCCTGCAGGGCTGTGAATCTCGCAAGTGCGTCCCAATTTCCTGGGGCTCGATAGAGCATTTCATAATAGGCTGCAAAAGTTTCAGCAATGCTCGCATCCTACGTAATCTGATCCCCATTATTGTCCACTAAATTCCTCACATACCTGCTCCTGTCTTCCTGCATCTCTAGTCAGGCCACCATTTTCCCTGCCTTGTTATCTGATTCATAAATCTGGCTGCGCTTAGCCCAGTGTGCCTGTTGTGTGTTAGCTAGAAAGGTGTTATTCAGTGTCTCGTTGGGCCACAAGGAGGGCATCACATGATTCTGGAGATCACAGAGAAAGACTTCTTCAGCTGCTATTGTAGTGATTTCAGCCTTCTTGCCCACCTTTATTTGTGATTTATTATTTGCTGACACTAGTGAAATCATCTCCCCTCTGAGAACTGTCTCATAACCCTCCCAGAGCATCACCGATATGTCCACCAAGCCATAGTTCAGGGCAAAATACTCAGATGTTTTTGACTTAATATCGTCTACGAAATCAGGGAAACCCACGTAGTTACTGTTCAGACACAATGGTGGTTGAGGTCTATGCCTGCCGCTTTTCAGCTCGATGATAAGGGAAGAGTGATGTGAGATCCCCTGGCCAGGAATTGTATTGATGCTAGCCTGTGTGCGTCGCTGTGGGGATAAAATAATAATCAACACGAGACATAGATCCCTGAGAAGAATGAGAAACCCTGATCTGAGTGTATCAGGTAATATTATCCCCACCAAAAATATCACCATAGATATGGTCGTCGGGAACGGCCATAGGCGATATTTTTGGTGGGGATAATTTATGGGGTAAATGGATGTCAGGGTTGCAGGGGTGTCCCCCGCTCCCTTTTAAAATAAATGGGGGTTGCGTGGGTGTCCCCCGCAGGTTCCATGGGGTAATATCGCTGCAAAAATATGGCGAAATTTTTGTATGGCAATATTTTTGCGGTGATATTATCACATGGAACCGATCTCAGGTGTGTTCTATCCTCCACGCATCTGAGAACCCAAGAGCCATTGAGAAGGAATGTTACTAAGTGGGTGTGTTATGGTTCCGGTTTCTAAGGTGGGTCCGGTCGGTGACTGGGTCCATTATGTCACTGAAATCCCCACCTAGGACTCAAGTATCAGTTTGGTTATTTGTGGCCACTCTCTGAACTGCATCCAATAAACTAAAAGTCAAGGGTGGAGGTGCATAGATGGCCATAATACTCCAAATGGTGCCACAGATTTCTCTCCGTACTATAACAAAATTCCCCAGCGCTCTTGGTGTATTTGAAGAAGTGTTAATTACGTGTGTTTCACACATGCTTTTATTTCACTCGTAGGCTTATCAAAGCTGTCCTTTAGTTCGGCATTCAATAATGCTTACAAAGCTTTCCTTTAGTTCGAGTATTCCATAATGCTTGCTTTATACTCAAGCTCCTTCACTTATACTTCAACGTTTGCTCAGTGGTAAAAAAAAAACTCACTTTGATTTCCCCTTCACTTGCACACACATTTCAGTTAATTCAGCATTACCATATGCCCAGTTGTAGCCCCTGGAGCGCCTCAGCGTGAGTGTTCTCTTCAATTCATTTACCGGTCCTTGGCTGCTCCTCTGGGCGTCCGCTCTCTTCTTGTTCCTGATGTTCTTTGGCTCAGCGCACACTTCTGCAAAGAACGCTGTTGTTTGCCGGTAGTTCAGTTCTTCGCCTGCAGATGCTACTGGTGCCCTGCAGCACTTTGGAGCTCCAGCTGTGGGCACAAGGCAGAGGAGACTCTGGTGACTATGACCCTCTCACGGCCAGCTTGGCCCCCGGCATCACAGTCTCTCCTCTGCAGTAGCCAGCACCCTGGCCTCCAGGCAGGACTGTCCTTGGGAGCCCCCTTCTGGGCAGGAACTCTCCCATCTCAGGCTCATCTCTCCCAGTCCGGTGTCTCTCCTGCTGGTTTACCCTTCCTTGCTGGCGGCTCCACCTTTTATGCACCTGTGACCTGTTAACAGCCTCCTCCAACTCTCTGCGGGTGAGCCGTTTTTACAGAGAGATGTGGGGTTAGATCCTTATCCTCTTCGGGTGCCTCCCTCTGGAACAGCCTACCTGCCTCTCTCCGTCTTGGCCGGACCTCTTTAAGTTCTGGAAACTCCTCAAGACATTCCTCTTCTCTTCCTCTTTCTCTCTCTTGTTCTCTTCTCTCCTGCTTCCCTCCCTCGTTCTCTTCCCCAACCTGCTCAGTCAGCTGACTGGTCACCCGGTGCACCTCCAGAGCCTCACAAGTCCCATGCTCCCCCGCCAGTCCTGCACTTGCCTCCAGACCTCCACACTCTGTCTTGCATTATTGCCCTTGGAATACATTCCATGAGAATGGCACCCACTCTACACTTAACCCTGGCCGCTGCAGGACTGGACGCACTTGTTCCCCTCAGCCTCCCTTGCACTTCTATCTGGGCACTTGCATGAACTTAAATGCACTAGGCTGAGCATGTTTGTCTGTTCTGTCGTGCTCTATCTCTCCTCCCTAGCTAGTTATGCCTGCCTGTATAGGCGCCTTGATGACCAACCTTTTGTCTTGTATGTGCCTATCCTACTCCCCTCCTTCTCCCACTCTTTCTCAAACACTTATACTATTATAAAAGCCCCGGCCCAATATTCTAGTTATTGCTATTAGATCATTCAGAATCTTCAAGGCTTAGGAATGACAATGATATCCCCTTGTTCCCTTCCCATCTTGAAGTGCTTTGAAGCACTTCACTTGTGTATAAGCGCTTTACAAATAAACAATTACAATTACAAGAGAATTCTTATAGAAGATATTAACAAACCCCTAATGTTATTACATTAATTTAAAAAAAAAAACTGTACTGGATTTAACAGCAGAAATTAAAGCCCCAGAAGGGTGACCTTTCTTCCCTTGAGTAGCCAACTGTGATGTAATAACATAACCTTCCAAAACGGGCACTTCAACAAGCCAAGTTTCTTCAAAAAGGATAATATCATACACCATAAGCAGTCTACCCAAGTGTTGATTGTTAAATAATTGGAAATGACCATGTGTATTCCACGATACCATCTTCAAACAACTCCTATCCTGCCGATGACCATTCTCTGCAGTTTAGACTCATTTAGCGACCATGCAATCCAAGACCAGTCACCAATATCGGCCCAACATCCCTGATTCATGAAACTGAGAGCTCTCTGATGCTGCTCATTCTCCCCTATGGATATCATGATCTCAGCCGGATCCACTGATTTGGATGTACTTATGTAATCACCCCCTTTGTTTCCATCATATGTATAAAAAGGGGTTATATCATAACCTGTCTCCGTAGATTTGACTCCTTTGAAATCACATTGTGCACAGTTTTAGAGGGAAAACCAGAGAAACTGAACTGTAGAGAAGGAGCCAAGTACCCCCACATCAACCACGTCGCCCATATTGCCTATATGTTGGGAGCCAGAGTGTGAGACATGTGCAGTACCAGTAAGAATACCGATACAAAAGAGAATCCTGGAAGCAAGTTTTCTATTGAGAAAACCATACCTGCATACATGAAAATATGATGGCCATTTCAATGAAATCCCAGAAGAAGCAGAGCAAGTGAATGGTCAAGATGAATGGTGACATCATATAGAGTCGAGCTGATGTACATAGAAGAGATGCGAGACAAGAGAATGCAGATATTCTATAAGGCATCAAGAAATTATCAAGATAAGTGACATCTTGGGACCAAGGTGAAGAAGCTTATGCCACAGAAATGTTTTGAATAGATTGCGGCATGCACCAATATATATACATATATGCAGTGTTATAGCAGAACTGGACTAAAAAAGGAAGGCCTCATTTTCAGTGCATCGCAGTAAGAAAACAAATGAATTAAAAGTGAATCTCCGAAACACGAGGCTGGATGAGCCATGAAGTCAAGCCAAGAAGCCAAGGTCTTATCAGGCTGGAGTGAGCTGACATTGGATACAAAATCATGTGAAAGAACAAGCTCCTGTTCAGAAGCCATGAACAAAACAAGGAAGGCGGCAGAGTTCTATTAGAAAATAGTATGTTAATACACTAAAGGCTTGAAATCATGGTCTACAGTCACGTGGGTAGATGAAGTTGGACGAACAGGATTATCACACCTACGCATGAAGCAGAGCGTACCTTCAATCCCCTGAATTTCCCAGAGCTAAGAACACTCCCCAGGACAGATTCAAAGTCGTAATTGCCAGCAGACCACTTAGGTGATGATAGATTGATATGCTAATTGGTGGGAAGCTCTGTTCAAGACGAGCTCCCCAGCACGTGGAGGTCCAGTCTGCGTGCTGCTAGACATAGGTGGAAAAGTACTGACGGAGGTTAGAGTGCCAACCAATTGTAGGGCACCACGTAATTAAGGGCCCTATAGTTTGTGTAGCCAATGGGACGTTGTGTTTTAAGTGACGTTCATTGTGGCCATTTTGAAGGGAGGGCTTAGTTGCCCCACCTGATGTTAAGAAACCAATTACGTTCATTCACTGTCCCATACTAGTATAGAACATACACTTATATAGTCCCTTAGACCCAATCACTTTCTTTGATAGGTTTTTGTAGTTTGCCACGTAGGATGAAGTTAGTAATATGTAGGTTAACGTCATCAATGATGATTTTTTGCTATATAAGATTGCTTTTTTTTGTAATGCATTGAGAGATTTTTTGTGCTGAGACGTCCGTTGATGTCCTTTGTACTCCCTGTTTTAGATAATTGATATTAAAACAGTTATCCTTTTTGCCAACTACCTGAGACATTTCGATTATTGATGTATGAGTAAGGTCTGCATCCCCATCCATCTCCAGGGTATTGCTGCTCATCTCAAAGGGCTGGAGATCACACAGTTCACCTGGTAGCAGAGAGGATGGTTTAAAATAATCCATTGAGATAAGTAAGCTTTGGGATCCCGGCAATATTGAACAACCTCTGCCATTCGGCTGAAAGGACGTGATGCTCCCTATAAATAGCAGTGTTAGTTAAAAACGTTATGCTTGCAAGCTAGGGTATGACGGGTCCCCCGGTTTCCAAGGAATCCCATCCTGGCATCTTCAGGAAGCTGAACGAACGAAAAGTTGAAGAGGCGATAATAAGGCGGGCGATCCCGAGAGTCGGAGGTCGAACATACGAATGGTGAGTAGAACTGAGCGAGGTGGAATGGTGAGTAGAACTGAGCGAGGTGGCAAAATTGTGTATGGGCAGTGAATGAAGAAAGTAATAAGGGTAAAATGAGTAATGGAGGGAGGCTTGGGTAAAGCAACTTGAGCATAATGAGTGTTAAATATTGAGTAAATTGACTTGAGGAGAGGCCAAGCAATTAAGAAGTATTGTGAGCAGAGTCTGCAATAAAGAGTATGCCTAGATACCTGCATTTTAAAGAACGTAACAGAAGGAACATCACCTAAATTCCCATTGTGGATGACGTAGGAGACGAACCTGGTTAAAGACGGGTTTAAGGAGGGCTGTTCAAACTGCGTAGGAGTATTTTTAGAGGCAGGAGAAGTCTTAAGAAAAAGACTAAGATATATGTGGCCTGCCGAGTATGTTTGTTTGTCCATCTGTTTCATGTGATTGTGTAATGATGGCGAAATAATAGACGAGATTGATAAACGTAAAAAGGAGAAACACGAGAGTTAAAGAATTAAGCATGTATTTCAATGAACTTGAATTGATGACATTTTTAGCAGATTAAAGTAAAAAACGTGAAATAGAGGGTTTGGGGCCTGCAATGATTGGTGCATGCTCATATTGTTTTGTTTTCTTGAAAAGTATTATTAAAATTTGCAAAGAGCAAAACGGTGAGTATTTACGGTCGAAGAGTGACGTGTCAAAATGGAGGATATTTCTCTGCTTATACACCTTTGCAAATAGTTGCCTAAACACGCACCTAAGCTTAGACAGTACAGTGCAGAATGGGTTAAAGGAACCGCAGGCGAAATGTTCATGCCATGGCTGCAAGGGGGATCACTATCAAAGGTAGTGCTGCAGCATATGACAACATATTTGCATGCTGCATATGCGGGAAAAAGTAAGATAAGTGACTAGCAAGCTTAGAGCTCAGGAAAATGTACCAGGAGGCGTTAGAAGACCCGCCTCCTGTAGATTTGATACTTAATGTATGCAAAGAGGGGGGGGTGAAGAATTTTCTGCTCCACCCGCCGCACCTGAAATAGACAGTGAGATTAAGAAAGACAAACCCGGTGAGCGAACGCCGCGCGAGAATCATGAAAACTGCAGATGGGATATAACCCAGTTACTATTTTTATATTCAATCACACATGAGCACTGGCTGCAAAACCATATGAAATGGAATCATTTTTTGGAATTTCCAGATTTGAGAAAGGCACTAGTGTTGCCGAAACACGTGTAATCACAGGGCACTTTGTATCACAGGGCACTTTGTTTAATTGATCTAAAGGATCAGAAGGACACAATTAAAAATTGGATTTTTCAAGCATCTTGTTTGTGGCGCAATTTAATGTTGAGAACCAAAATACTGTCTAAGAAATATGATGGGCTGTACCCATTTAGGGAGTTTAAGGCAGCAACTGGGTACAGTAACTCGGCATATGAGTCGCCTGCACAAAGCAGCCACGAGGACCCATAGAAATATACTGAGATGGATGTAATCTCTAAGGTCCACAGGGACAAGGAGAGACGCGATAAAGAGAGAAGTGATTGACCAAGTACATCCTTAGATATAGGACTAGAAATAAAGAGATGGAAAGGAGAAAAGGATTTGGCTGATAAGTTAGCGCTTATACAGAACAAATGGATGGGTGGTCAGATTTTGCTTAAACTTGATGGTAAGAGCATCAAGGACGTGAGGCAAAGGGAAAATCGAGACGAGCAGGATAAGAAAGACAAAAAAAAAGGGAAGAAAGATTGAAAGATGATGGGGCAAAAAGAAAGGATAGACACAGACCGGAACAATTGAATCAAGAGGAGCAATTGAAGAAACAGAAACAAGCAGATGAGCAAAGAAAATATGACAATAAAAAGAGAGCAATTGAAGAGCGGAAAAGACTAGAAAGGAAAAGAATGGAAGAAAAGGAACAGAAATTAAGGGATAAAAGAATGCAAAGACGTAGAGATGAAGACATTCAAATGGCAAATGAGAGAAGAGATATGAAAAAAAAAGAGGAAGACAGGGTACGAGAGGACGCATGAAAGCGAAGAGAGTTTGACGATGAATTAGAACGAAAGAGAAGGCAGAGAGCACACGATCTTGATCGCATGGAGAAGGAGTTAATGAATTCTGATCCAGTAGTATCATGGGAAGATTTAGAAGAGTACTTCCCAGAAGATGAGCAAATAGCAGGTCCGTCTAGAGCATGGAAGCAAAACCATGGTCGGACATACAGCTGACCATTGCGCATTATTGCAGACTCCTGCAAGAAAAGAATCGCAAGAAAGACGATATTAGGAATGGCGAATAGGCAAAGTTAGTGCAGAAAAAACTCTCCAAGTATACCATTGAAGGGGCAATGTTAACTAGTGGATAAGGACCAATCTTGCAGCAAGCAGCAAACATGCCACAGATGAATAACCAGAGGCAGTTTGACCATGGTAATAATGGGTTTATAATAGTACACATGAGGTAAACAAATCACAAAGGACCCCACAGAAAGGTCTATTGCATGAACCTCCTGTTTCCCAATGTCTGGGGACACCACAACAATATTTTATAATATAAAAGGAAAAACAGATCTAATTATCATTTAGCGAAAAAATTGTGATATCACACAATGGCTAATTCATTAGGAAAAACATTTTTATTTTAGAAAAAAGAGACATAATTCTCATAAAAACTGTGTTAAAAAGATACACAGACTAAGAAAACCCTAAAACCAGGTGTTTTGACAGGACGATTACGTACAGAACATAAATGTCAAGTGACATAACACATAACACATTCAAAATTGGAGAGAAAAACGTTTAACATACAAACATTAATAAAAAATTAATTTGTTGCATTTCATATGTGACCCAACATGTTTCTGTCCAGTGACTCATAAGTGTCTGACATTCATCAGGGGTAGCTCTTCGCAATGTTATACAACAAACATCCCCTCTAGTCCTGGTAGGAGTGGATCTTGACTTGATCTTTAATGAAATCTATAAAAACATATAGCCATATTAGGAATTGTGTATAAACGTGTTTTTTCATAAATTATTCTACTAATGGTGTAATACATCAACATTTCACAAATAGGCATCCCTTATTAATAAAGCACCTCACACCTAGTCCCATTCGGGAACTCAATAGCACCACAAAGTCTTCTGAACAAGTACCTTGAATTCAATGTATTCCAAGGTTCAAATGTAAACGTATACAACATCATGATCAGCCATATTTCAGCCACCTTTTCGTTATTCACTTTGAACGGGTATTAGGTAAACACACTGTGTAGGAAAAGAAAACAGACAGAACATACTGTAACACACACTTATATTCCCCAGATTGTAGACCATGTTTCTTAAAAAATACTCCCCTAGATAATAAAGTACATATCTCAATATGTATTTCTGACCAAGTATATTTGAAAAACCAGATGATTCTAGGAATATGTCCCAAGTCTTTCCAATATTTGTCAGAGTGCTGTATTCTTTCTTACTTTTTTCACGTTCAATCTAAAAAACAAGTGAAAAGCATGCTAGACTGGCACGAAAACCAAGATCCCAACTGTGCACTCCTTAGTGATATTCAAAACACCAAAGGATTCTCATGCAGCAACATGAGGAACACTGCCCGTATAATAATCTTTTTGCCACTGCATTGCATCGTAAGGTAAGTTTTCCAAATTACAGCCAGTACTAATGTCTAACATCACATCCTACAGCCAAAAGAGCCATACTTAACATTTACGGGCTCTAACAACCTCTATAAACTTACCAATGCAGAAAAAGTCATTCTGTGTGTTTTCGAAAACGCGTTGACCCCTTAATTCATAACAACGCCGTGCAACACTCCGAGCGCCATTGTTCACAATGAGGGAATCACAGCTGACCGGGCATCATGTTGTTTTTACCCTTAATGCTGGTCAATCTAAATCAACACAGAGGGGTCATTACGAGTTTGGAGGTAACCATGGCGCTATTAGCGCCATGGCTGCCTCCAACCCCATACCGACTCCGCCCTGGTGAATGGAGGTATTACCGTCCCATTCCAAGGTTGGCGGGGGCGGTAATTCCCCATTCACCAGGGCCCTTCCCCATTCCAATTTGAGCTCACATAGGGCTCAATGGGAACGGGGAAGGCAGTAATAACGGTACTGCAAATTGCGGTACCATTATTACCTCCACAGTCCCTTTGCAGGTCCCGTCCTTAACACCTGGTAAAACCAGGCGTTATGGGAGGACCTGCAAAGGGACCTCGTAATAGGGCGGGAAGGGATTACCAGTACCGGTGCCCTTACCGGTACCGGTAATCCCTTACCGCCCGGGTCGTAATGACCCCCAGAAAAAGGACGACTGGCTTATTGTAAAAGCATACTGCATCATGGCCGAACTATACTGGTTTACCACATACCTAAAGCCTTACACTCCCAGTGCTGACAGAAACCACATGTTCATAATGGTTTTATACCACGGGGAAGGGGAGGTTTTTGAGGAAGAGGTTTACAGAATAATGAGGGGAACTTTCAGAATAATCAAGGTGGGGTTCAGAACATGCAGAATGATAATCAAGGCATGCAGGGAGGACAAATGGGAAGACCTCCGCCTATATGTTGGACTTGTGGTATGAAAGGTCATTTTGCCCGCATATGTAGAAGTCAAGGATTTGTGTAGGATAATCAATTTTCTAGAGGGGGTACTTCAAACCCACCTGCATATTCGCAGCAGAATGGAGATGGGTTTGCTCAGAATCAAGCAGTGTAGCAGATAAAAGTGCTGAGAGTGCAGCAAGATTTACAGATGCAACAGACGGAAATTAATCTGCCACAAGGGCAGTCACACCATTCGCCCATGCAGATACAGCAAAGCACGAGCACAGGACAGTTAATGACCCCAAGGGTAGGGGGGTGTCACTGTCGATGGAGGAAATCCATTCACAGGTACAGGGATGAGGCTGTATCCACAATAGGATGGTTCCATGTGTTAATATCCATGCAGAATTATTGCCATACAAAAATATCACCATATTTTTGCGCTAATATTAAGACATGGAACCTGCAGGGGACACCCCCGCAATCCCTGCTCCCAAAATCACCCCAAATTATCCCCCCAAAAATATAGCCTATGGCCGTTCCAGACAACCATATATACGGCGATATTTTTGGTGGGGATAATATGTAGTGATACCAATTGGACAGCTCACTGGGAGACTTGATGTGTTCGATACTATCAGTGACGCCCAATCCTCAAGAGGAACCGAGGGTTGACATCAGTATAGGAGGCAAGCATTTTTTGTTTTTAGTAGACACGGGTGAACACGCTCATGTATACGAGAGGGAACATTTTTGATGTCTGGAAATGCCATGAATACTCAAGGTTTCACAGGAGCTACAAGCAGAGTTCCTTTTACTAAAGATCTACCAGTCTCTATAGGAGAGTGTGACATGTTGGTGCCATTGCTATATTCGAGGCAGACACCTGTTAATATATGGGGTCGAGATTTAATGACCAAGTTAAATATGAACATTTCGTTCACTGATGAAGGCGTAGTGTGTTCAACACCAGGAATGCATTATTTAAATGTGAGAGAATGTATTATGGCATTTGCAGGACAAGTGGCCATATTAGGAGTACCGTTAGAACCAGAAGTGTTTCACTGTGGGGTACACATTTTGTTGACGTGGCTGCCAGGCTTAGTAGGCAGGACTATGAGAATACCTGATGAATTTTTATTCAGGCCAAAGATACCTATGGATGAAGAGGAAGGGCAAATCTTTCCTTCAGAATTACAAGCAGCGATAGTGCGAGGAGAAATGGCTTTGCTTGATGGGAATGATCATGATGGCAGACGATGGTGCACAGTGATTGCCATTGGGGAGGATTACAGATTGACTGATGTCACTGATGAGGATTGCTTGGAGATCATCCATCGGATGACGAAGTGATATTTGAGATGAGTATTACTTATTGGGTGAGAGCAATCAAACATGAGGTACCTCAGAAAATGATGTTAGTTCAAAAACGTCCCGAGTATTTTGAGGAAGACATGGCGAAACTGCCAGCTTCATTATGGACAACAGGCCCCTATGACGTAGGACTACTGAAGGGAGTTGGAGAAGTAAAGATTAAATTGAAGCCAGGAGCCATTTTACATCCAGCATGATAGTGTCCTATGTCTCGAGAGGCATACAAGGGTATTTTCAAGATGATATCCGCTATAATGGAACAAGGCATCCTAGTGTGTCAGACTCATCGTGTAATACTGCAATCTATCCGATCAAAAAAGGGAAAGGGCGGTTGTGGCGTTTAATTCAAGATATGAGACCAATTAACCAGATTGTAGAGGCCGAGGTCCCTCTAGTTCCTAATCATGTGACAATCCTATGTAATATACCTGTGGAGGCACAATATTTCACTGTGATTGACTTGAAAAATGTGTTTTTCTTAATCCCATTGCATAAAGACTCGCAAGATCTAACGTCATTTACATTTAGACAGGCTCGCCTGAAAAGCACTTGTTTACCCCAGGGGTACTGTGAGTCTCCATCGATTTTCAATAAGGTCCTGCAGATGGACTTAAGGAATATTGATTTAGAAAGTGTTGTGTTGAAGTATATAGATGATATATTGGTCTGTAGCACCACAGAGGAAAAGTGCAGACACGATTCTGTTCAGCTAATGATTATTATTGCTGACAAAGGATATAAAGTTGACAGTGAGAAGTTGCAGTATTGTCAACAAGAAGTGTTGTACATTGGTCAGTTAATTTTGCATGAAGTAAAGAAGGTTACTCCTAAGAGAGCTGAGGCTATTTTGAAAACAGTAAAGCCACAGATGATAAAACATATGTAGGGATTTTTGGGGCTATGTAACTATGTGAAAGCAGGGGTCTTTGATTATAGCTCATACATAAGGGCCTTATTGCAAGCTCTGAAGAAAGCACAGGCAACACAAGAAAAAAAATGTGGACTAAGGAAATGGAAGAAAGTTTGATGAATTGAAAAAGGCAATTTGCACAGCTCCAGTTTTAGGGATTCCCAATTATGCTGAGGAATTCTTTTTGTTTTCACACATGGGTGGCACTGTTATGACAGCAGTCCTAACACAGAGAGCCACGTTGCAGTACAAGCCTCTTGCATATTACAGTGGGATTCTAGACCCAGTAATGAGGGGTCACTTTCTTTGAGAACAGGCTTTGGCAGCCGCCGCATTTGCCATTGAGAAGGCTGCCAGTATAGTGATGGATGTTCTATGATGTTATTTGTTGAACATGCATTATTTTCCATTTTGGAGAAACCTAAGGGCACGTAGACATCTCAAAGGGCTTCTGCCTATGAAGTAGTCATATCGAATCCGGCGATTAAAATAGTCTGATACAGAATAGTGAATCCTGCCATGTTTGTAGCTGAACCACTGGCAGAGGACGAGCATGCACACGATTGCTTGAACTATGAAGAGTTCTATGATGAAATTCCAAGGGTTAAAGATAATGCGTTGGCAGTTGGGGAGATTCTTTTTATTGATGGTTCTTCGAGAATCGATCAAAATGATGTACAAAGATATACAGGTGCCGCTGTGGTAAATCACACGACCAATGGGGAGTTTCAGGTACTTATAAGTGCACGACTACTGTCTCATTTTTCAGCACCAGCTGCAGAATTAGTGGTGCTGATTGTGGAGCTCGAGAATCATGTAGACCAGGAAGTAACAGTGTACAGTGACACACCAAATGTGAGTGAAAGCATGATGAGTGTGTCTGAATGTTATAACAACCTGTCTAGAACTCAATTGATAGAGATCCATGGGGAAGCACCCCACGATGAGAAGGACTTATGGACGCAGAGAGGGAGTTCTTTAAACTCCTCTGAAGCGATGTGGTCACAAGACAGTACTGGTAAACCAGTGATGCCTGTGGCCTTATCAAGGGTGGCGTTGGACCAGCTACACTACCCTGTGCACACAACTAGAGAGAACCTCGCTGCAACTATTGCAGAGGACTGGTTCATTCAATATTTAGTAGAACACGTTGCATTTTATGTAGTAAATTGTATCGTATGTCAAAGATTTACCATTACGCTCAATTAGGGGTGTTATTTCTAGACCTAGTGGCCCCTTTCAACATTTGCATATCGACAGTGGCGTAACACAAGGTCTGGGGGCCCCCCTGCAATCCATGCTCAGGGGCCCCCCCCCAACTCGGCAACAAATCACAAGTCGCGCCACACTCTGGGCCGCCCTAGATTACCACGCTTGCGCAATACGCACAAAGGTGTTGCTGAAGGGGTATGCCAAACACTGCACTAGGAGAAACATATAAATATGTGTTTTAATGCAATATACAACACACTTTCTGAGAAAAATTTACTTAAAAGCCACAGTGTTTGCTATTGTTGTGTAGGGTAACAGCAATCCAAAACATGCAAGTCACCAACAGTACACATGAACATTAATGCTTTGCTATTAAAAATGCCATGCCACAATGAAAACATGTCCAACGGGCTGCACAATGTAGACCAGTGTAGACACATAATAACATTACAGTAACATTAAGACATACCTGACTGGTTGCACCAAAATGCCAGTCGAAGCAATAAGACTCCTCAAGAAGAGAGCACACATTCAAGCCTGTGTCTCTATGGCCTCTAACAACATAGCCAAACTCTTTAAAATCTGCAATCAAGTGGCCAACCCTTTGCGATTTCTACCTCTCCTGTTCCCTCAACAGGCCCTATGTACAGCTTTGGCCTCTCGCTTCTCTGCTAAAACACAGGACATCCTGTCCACTATCTCCTCTTCCTCTCTCGGCCCCCTTTGGCCATCTCTCCCTCTCCTCCTCCTTTTTCCTCTTTCTCTCTAACGCCTGACAAGGTTTCTAGACAAGTCCCATCTATGGAAGTGTCGTTGAAAGAGGTGCTCGCCTGCTCCTCCAGAACCATCAAGGACCACATTGACACGATCCAGCCTTGGCCGATTTCTGTAATCATTCTTTTGCCACTGTAACTTTCCCCTCTCCCAAATTCTTGGAAAAGTTGGCCAACTGCCAGCTTACTCTCCACACTGAATCTGTTGGTTGTCTCAATGACCATCAGTCTGGCTTGAGAGCTGCCAGAGGCACGGAAACTGCTCTCCTGAACACCTGTGAAGATCTGATCTCTAACCTTGATTCCAGCATTCCTCCTGTCCTCAGCATCCTGGAACCTTCCACTGCTTTCAACACAGTCAACCACACCATCCTGATCAATTGACTCCGTGAGAACCTGGGCATCATGGATCAGGCCCTGGAGTGGCTGACCTCCTTCCTCTTGGACCGCCCCTCGCAGGTCCAACTTTGGCCCTTTCACTCCGCACCTCTCTCTACATGTGGCGTGCTCCAGGGCTCTATCCTCTCACCTGGTTTTTCTCCCTCTACTTTGCCCCTTTGACCCACCTGATCTCTACCTTCTCCTCTAACTTACAGTGTTATGCGGATGACACACAGCTATCCTTCAGGCTCCCCTCAGCCTACTCTCCTCTCTCGCTCATTCCTGGTGTCATCTTCAACTCCACTCTCTCCTTCTCTCCTCACATCTCGGACGTCGCCAAGAAATCCCACTACCAGCTGCACCTCCTCAAAGGCACTCTTCCATTGCTCACTTTCCCCCAGAAGCTCACTGTCTCCAGAGCTCTGGTTCTCTCTAGACTGGACTACTGCAACACACACTTTATCAATCTGCCTTCCTCTACTCTCCACCCTCTGCAACTAATCCAGAACAGGACTGCGAGACTTATCCTTGCCTCAAGCCCAGGGACTGTATCTCTCCAGCCATGAAATCTCTCCACTGGCTCTCGGTGGCTGCAAGGATCAAGTTCAAGACCCTTTTCATTGCCCACAAGGCTTTCTGGGGTTGGGATCCGCACTACATCCAGCGCTATCTTCCAAAATACCTTCCTTCTCGAGCCCTAAGGGTTGGACACTTTTCCAGGCAGAGAGTGGGGGGGTAGATCCTTCTCCCCTGCAGGCGCCTCCCTCTGAAATGGCCTCCCTGACCCTCCCAAACTTGAGCCGGACCACCTGAAGTTCCGGAAGCAGCTCAAAACGTTCCTCTTCTCCTCTGCTTTCTCTCTCTCCCTCCACTGCTGACCTACCTGTCCGCTTCACCAACTGGTTGCTTGGCTACCCTCTGTCTCACTGAGTCCAGGCTCTTTCTTGATCAGTCACCCTTGCACTGCCTCCAGGCCTACCACGCAGGTAGGGGCTGTAACTGTAACCCTACAGTCCCGTGTTCTCCTTGCACAACCCAGAGCCACGTTGCCCTTGCGGCACTTACTCGGAGCATTGCTGCCCTGTTTTACCCTCCCCTCTCCCTTGCACTTCCTCCCTCCCTTTCCCCTTGCACTTCTCCTTCTCGCACTTGCACGATCTGAATGACACAAGGCTTAGTAAGATCATTTGTCTTTTCCTACCTCAGTTTTCCTTCTCTTGTCTTGTCGTGCCTAAAAACACTTGTGTACAGGTGCGTTATAAATGACTTATCATATCATAACATATCATTTTATCACAGATGCCCAGAAAAATATACAGTGCCGCAGTAAGAAACAGCTAGACTGGCAGAACCCAAATGCCAGGCTAGTCAGGTAATTACACTTAGCAGGACTGCTTTATCAGAAATGCCCAGTTAAAAAAAGTCATACCAAACTGAGGAATGACTAGACTGGCTGCACCAAAATGCCTCTCTAGCCACTAATACCACATATCATGCCTTCTTAGCATGGACATGGACGATCATTATGATTTATTGCACAATCCCAACCCCCCACACATCCCTTCTCCCTCCCATCCCCTACCCCAACCTCCAAAATCAGCTAATTGGCCCATAATTACCTCCACGTCCCTCTTGTCCCAGTGCTTACGTATGAGGCTCCTTGCCTCACTGGTAAGTACTGGAGGAAGAGTGGGACTAGGAGTAATGAAGATTACAGGTAGCTAAATCAGGCATTACCTTCATGTACCTCTACCTTACCCCAGTACTTGTGTATGAGGCATAGTGCCTCATACACAAGTACTGCCTCATACACAAGTACTGGGATGAGGAAGAATAGGGCTATGTGTAAAGAAGATTACCAATAATTAATCAAGGCATTAAACGCAAGTAGTGGTGCAACACCATTGAGCTGACTGCGCTTCAGCACTACCCCTACCCCACTGAAATTGTGGGCTATGTTGACTTGACCTGGCTGACCTTCAAAGCAGTTGCCGGACAGAAAAGGACACAGATGTTAAACGGCACCTCCGTTTTGCCGTTAACAAGGGCCCGGCCCAGCAATTACTAATGTACATCATTTCACTGTTAGTACCTGCATTCAAATGCCAAATGTTTTAAGCAATTGAAATTGTGATGTGGGTTTAATACTTGCATGCCAGGGGAGTGATTAGAAGGTTAGAGCGGAAACAGGACACCAGTCATCCTCACAGCAGCCCATAGGTGGGTGCTTTCAGACCTAAAGGAGAGAGTTAACTGCTTGTAACATTGAAGCTGCACTAGAATAGTCTCATTAAAATGCGTAAAGAAGTTAGATGCCCCCACACAAATAAGTTTGCTCCTCCACACCACACGTTAAGTTAACACCTCTCCCAACATTTGAAAAGTTAGCCCCCCTGAAATGTAGGTTTTGTTGCTCCCCTGAACGCAAGTACACACACCATTCACCATATATACACACACACTTGCCCTATCAAAACTTCCGATCTAAGGTTGTCTTATGGTTGAAAACGTAGGTCTTCAAACACATCCAGATGTACAGTCCTTTCATATTCCTGCCATATGTACATACTGTTCCTACATGTGTTTATCTGTATATATGTATATAATCGTGCTATTACTATTACTGTGTGTATGTATATATTGATGTTATAACTAAGCTTCGCATACACATGTAACTGATGCGCCCTGTTACCTTAGGGTATGCTCGCGCATTACAAATAATGAAACAAACAAACAAACACGCACACCCAACCATCCATATATTTAAGAGTGCTCTCTTACACCCAGGCAGCCACCCAGACATTTAAGTGTGCATCCTTTCACCATACAGACACACCCAGGCAGCCACCCGTACATTTAAGTGTGCAACCTTTCACCACACAGGCACACACCCAGGCACCTACCCATACATTTAAGTGTGCACCCTTTCACCATACAGCCACAACCAGGCTGCCACCCATACATTTAAGTGTGCATCCTTTCACTGTACACGCACACCCAGCCACCCATGCATTTGTGTGCACCCTTTCTCCATACACTCACACAGGCAGTCACCTATACATTTAAGTGTGCACCCTTTCACCATACCCTCACACAGACAGTCACTCGTACATTTAAGTGTGGACACTTTCACCATAAAGGCACACCTAGGCAGCCACCCACACATTTAAGTGTGCATCCTTTCACCGTACACGCACACACACATACCCAGCCACCCATACATTTGTGTGAACTCTTTCGCCATACACTCACACACCCACACGTCATGGGTTGAGGGGAGCCATAATACTTCAAAAATACATTGGGCCTCATTAGGACCCTGGCGGTGACGGTATGAATGGTGCCGGTAAGGCACCGGCAACGTTCATACCGTCCCGCCGCATTACGAGTTCTGCTTGCAGGTTCCTGACAGCCCGCTAGGTCTTACCTGGCAGGCTGTGCGGCACCTGCAAGCATAACTCGTAATAGTGCCGGCACTGTTATCAACGGTGCTGGTGCAACCATGCTCGCCACCCCCATTCTGCCCTTTTGGGCAGAATGGGGATCAGGAACCCGGCAATACCGCCACCCGCGAATGGGCAATTACCGGCCCATTCATCTTGTAATGTGCCGGTTATTGCCCAATCGCGGGAGGCGGTGCCTGTAGCGAGCATGGCGGTAGCCGTGCCTGCCATACAGGCACAGCTACAACCGTGCTCGTAATGAGGCCCATTGTTTCTTTTTGAAGTCATTCTGACTTCATAAAGAAATTATTTCTGTTAAGGACTGAACCATAACGGAAATAATTTCTTTATGAAGGCAGAGTGACTTCAAAAATAAACTATTTCTTATTGAAGTCATAGGGCTTCCCCACCCCATGACATGGAGGCCTCCAACCTAGGGTCTTCATGTCATGGGGTGGGGGTAGCCACAGGACTTTTTGTATTCACTCAGCCTTCATAAAGAAATTATTTCTGTTACAGAAATAATTTCTTTAGAAATGCAGAATGAATTCAAACAGAAAATGTAAAAAAAAAAAAAAAGTTGACAATTATTTTTTTTTTTACTCCAAGTGGTTCCCCCTTCGAGAACATGTGGTCGCGGGCCCCCCCCCACACCGCGGGGGTTGCGGGGGCCCCTGTTATGCCAGTGCATATCGACTATGTCGATATGCTGCAAGTATGTAATGAATGTAGTTATATGATCGTAGTAGTATGTCCTTTCTCAAGGTGGATTGAGGCTGGACCATGTACACATCCCGACTTAACTTGTGCAGCAAAATATCTAGTATGAGAAGTGTTTCCCAGATGGGAATATGTGAAATATTGAGATCAGATAATGGCCCTCATTTTGTTAACACAGTCATTGAGCAAATAAGCTTATTGCTTGGCATAAAGCACATGTTTTCATTGCCTTATCACCTGCAAGCGAACAGTCGTTGTGATAGACTCAATGGCCTGCTTAAGGAAAGAATACCCAAATTGAAGCTTAATTTGAAAAAATTATGGTTGCATTGCCTTCCACTGGCATTGTACGCTTGTAGAAATCAACCAGGTTCAGACCACTTTCACACACCGCACGAAATAGTGACAGGGTGGCAAATGAGACACCTCTCACACCTCCGACTAGGGTTTGAAGTGATGCCCAGTCAACTGCAGAATTGTTAGGAAAGGAGCTACGTGATTACCTTATTTGTATGACTTCAAGTAGCTCTGTCATTTCAGATCAGCTCAAGCGAAAAAGGTGTGGGGCAGCGCAGAACACAGAAGGAGATGCTTTAGCAAGTGGAAATAAAGAATTATGTCTTCTCAAACTTTTCCCCAGAGATGCGGTCCTAATCTGCAATTTCACTAGACGGTGGCACAGACCTCGTTTCAACGGCCCTTTCATTGTGGAAGACATCACGCCATCTGCTGTCAAGGAGCAAGGCAGACGCGCTTGGACTTTCCTTGGTGACGTAAAGGTCTATGCTGGAGAACCCCCTTCACACCCACACCCATAGGAAGCAAGCATCGGGGAAGAACCCCAGCATGTCCAGACTAGATCCATGGTGAGAAAGAAGGATGCAGAAGCGTCTGAATAAAGATAAAGAGTTCATTGCACTGTGGCTTATTTCGGGACACTCTTTTCAGACATTTAAAAAGGAGTTAAGGGAAGTTATTGTGTTCTTGAGCCACAGGAGTTTGCTGACATTGGACTGAGGCATGCTTAAAGCCTTGATTGAAAAACAAAGACATGCCAAATCTGGAGTTCAATTTCGACAACTGGAAGAGGAAGCAGTATCCAGATTTTCTTCTTACTGAGTTCCTGTTCAGAGGCATGCATGGGGGTGCCCAATGACAATGTTTCATGGGTCATTCTTGCAGTTTTCGTGTCTATATTGCAGGCATATCCTGCGCATGTGTGGAGAACTGCTAGTGTACATGTTTTCTTGCAAGATCCTAAGGATGGCCCAATCGTAAGGAGATTGCTCATAGCAATTGTTGAGCAGATTCTCCAGCTTCCTGAGTTCAGTGTGGAGAACGCAAATGCCCGTGTCACTGGATAATGCATATAGACTGGTCAGCCTAGTATTCTACTACCTCATTGAAGAGTGCCCGCATCTTGTTGGAAGGCAAACTGACATCCGAACATTCCTGAGAGACCTGAGAAACAATGCAGCGCTTAATGAAATTGTGAGAGACATTATAATCCAAGTGAATGGGTACTCTGCAAGAACATTAAGAACTGAATGAGACTTTCTTTCGAGGTCTACTGGTTAAAGAGCTTTTGTTTGATGCTGAAAGAAAATCATCATGTCATCTGGTGAAAGGCCAATTCGTGGCATTCATTGGGAATTTGTGTTCATCATTTAGTGAGCAGTCTGCTGATCGAGGAGATTTACTGAGCCGATTCCGCAGCTTCCAGAAGTAGTGCATAATGTTGCCACATTAAAAAGTGTTTTTTCTTCCTTGAAAAAGAGAAATGGGCAGCATTAGTAGCAATATTACCATGCCAGATCCTGAAAGATGACCGCAATGTATAAAAAGTAATCGCTGTAAGTGGACGTATCTTTGCCTTATTTATGTTTGCATTTTGTTCATAGTGATATTGCTTTTACTTACAGTGTGTATGTCTTATTACATAGATGTAAGTGGAGCAAAAACTCCTGTGTATCCTCCTGTACAAGAGAAGGGTACCAATGTGGAAACTACAAGGCAGCCGAGACCTTATGTGATTGTTCTACTTTAGAGATACACACAAGAGCACCTGGTCCTGTGATGAATAAACCTGGGTTACTGTTTAGAAAGAGATCATGTATAGAGATTATGCAAGACATTTTGATGCCTAATATGTATGTTGATAGGATGAAACTTCTGGAACTTTCTCCTACACAGGTAGCAGATATAAACACACCCAGTCCACTGACAAATGGATCTGTAAGTGGTCTACTAAAGAAGAACTGTGCTCACATATTACATGAGATGGTCAAAGAAGCATGTAAGAAAAGAACCAGACCTAAGTGAAATGCTAGGGAGGATGATGATGAGCTAAATGACTACCTGGACAGTACAGCACACTTGGGGAATAACATATGGTATCAGCATATGAAAGAAGTGGGAAGGAGACCCTTCAAGGAGGAATGCTTTGTATGTGCACTCCTGCCTTATAGCATGGGAAAGTCTAAAATATTCATAGCTATTGAGATAGATATCCAGACAGCACATTGTCTTTCCCACATAGCACTTTGCCGCACCAGAGGTCAGTTCATGGGTTGAGATGCCTATCTTAAATGGGCAACTGAATGGACGGATCCAGATGAAGATGACTATGTCCAGGACACAAAGATCAGATATGAAAAACCTGGAGTGAAAGGAGTGGGAATCAAATGGGAAGTAAACAGAAGACTTGAGAGTCCAGGAAAATCTGCAGAAGAAATTCGTAGATGGAAGAACAGAGGCCAAATGCAGATTTGGGGATCAGTGCTATCACCTGATGGATGGGAAGAAGGAGTGGTCATCTGCAGAGCCTGGGTGGTCATTGGTTGTTATCAGCCAGTCATTGATATAGTGCAAAATGGATGCAAGCCATTATGGCCAAGACTTGCTAATTTCCTGACCTGGATCGAAGATAGTGGAGGACCTTTGCAGATAATGCCATTGGAGAGTGCAAAGCTGTGCTTCCGAAATAAAGGCACATGAAAAGTTGGAGAGAACCAGAATTGTGGCCGAATCTTTGATGTACCAGGAATGAAACTTGGAAGAGCAGTGATCATAAATCACTATTGGGCTTGTGGATCCGGAGCATATGTGAGGCTACGCAAGGATTGGGGAGGACAATGTTCACTTGTGAATGTTCATGTTCCAGCTTTGGTGATTCCTAAATTTGACACGAATCTTGGTAGTTTCCCGAAAGGAGATGCACACCTGAGGAAGAAGAGATCTGTGGAGCTGATAATCGAATGAAGAGAGAAAATGATTTTTCTGCCAAGTCAATAGAAGCTTTTGACTTTATCCCATATGAGCACAGACTTCATCAGTCTTCACATTGATCTTCATTCCGAGAATCCAGGTTGGAGCAAATACCAAATGGCTGCAGATTTCCAGATGGGAATTGATACAGATGATCAACACAACCATAAAGGGATTCAATGGTATCAGAGAGGAGATGAGAGCCATACGACTAATGACTCTTCAGAATAGATACGTCCTGGACATGATTACAACAATGGATGGAAGTGTTTGTGCACAAATCAGAGAATCATGTTGCACATTCATACCTGCTCATGATGATGAGAATGGAACCTTGACAGAAGCCATAGAGATGCTAACAAAGCTACACGCTCAGATGATAGACGAAGTAGAGGACATTGCTGATGATAGTTGGTTTGGATCACTTTTTTCTTGGGTTCCACAATGGATGGCACACATGTTCAAATTCCTTGGAGCCCTGATCGTGTTGGTGTTGCTTGGATTCGGTGTAATCAAGATAATAATTACACAATGTAAAAAGACAGTAAAGAAAGCCATAGGGATGAAAATCATGATCGATGTTGAATCAGGATGGAAGGGCAGAGACTTGACAGATGAAGAAATCCGAGACTTTGTGAAGGCCAGCATCCATGCACTTGAGGGAATGAAATCCTGTATCCAAAGAACCATATGAAGAATATGGGAAGATGGATGTATTGCAGTCCAAATGGACAGTGCATGCTCATGACATGGAACATGGATGAGCATGTGAAATCAGCTCGCTGCCTGAAGGGAGTCATAAAGATATGGATCCCTAAGAAGCATTTCTTCAGACAAGGATGTCTAGATGTGAAGGATGATGGGAGAGTGGTTGATGAATTGCCCAGAAGGGGGAATGTAGAGAAGAAGCCAAGTACCCCCACTTCGACCACATCGCCGATATTGCCTATATGTTGGGAGCCAGAGTGTGAGACACATGCGGTACCAGTAAGAATACCGATACCAAAGAGAATCCTGGAAGCAAGGTTCCCATTCAGAAAACCATACCTGCATATGAGAAAATATGATCGCCATTTGAATGGAATCCTGGAAGAAGCAGAGCAAGTGAATGGTCAAGATTAATGGCGACATCATATATAGTTGAGCTGACGGACATAGAAGAGATGCAGAGTCATGAGAATGCAGATATTCTATACGGCATCAAGAAAGTATCAAGGATAAGTGACATCTTGCGACCAAAGTGAAGAAGCTTATGCCACAGAAATGATGAAGATATCAAGCTGTTTTACAAGTTGCAGATGCAGAGAAACGTAAGCAGATGAAGTATTCTTGAGGTTAGCTTTATAGTGAATAGATTGCGACATGCGCCAATACATATACATATATGCATGAAGAGTAAAGGATGGATGTATCCACTACGTGTTATAGCAGAGTTGGACTAAAAAAGGAAGGCCTAATTTTCAGTGTGTCGCAGTAAGAAAACAAATGAGTTAAAAGTAAATTGTCTAAAATCATTTGTTCAATTTTAGACAATTGCACATTTTTTATGTTTCACTGTTTCAACTGAAACATGATTATTCAAATCACGCTTTGATGGAAATTGCTAGCAATAGGTTTTCACCCTTTCCAGGAGTTCCCTTCCAATGTGCTATTTCTTCTTTTCTTTTCACAGGATCATGACAGCAGTAGTTTATGTTCACAATGATTTCATGAATACGTCTATCTTAGAAAAGTTGGTCCAGAAGCTGCTGTCGCTCAGAAACTAGTCAAATCCAACGAAGTCATCTCTATAGATCACAGCTAAAGAAACAATGCACGTGGGTCAAGCAGAAGGACACATCTACCACAAATAATATGACCAGAACGCGGCCAGTACTCACCCTTGACTTAAGCCATACTTCGTGTTGGTTTTTACTAATGGTGATCCATTTATTTACTCCCTTCCTACTGTCTGTACTTATTTCAGCTATGAGAATGAATACATTTATGTTTTGTGCCCAGTTCTCCTACTTCTGACATGTGAGGACGGTCCATCTCATCAAATGCAATATGCCCTTGTTCCTGCATACGGATTTCAAAGTTAAGTAGTCAAAGACCTCTACACGAGAACAAAGTAGAGCAAACCTCTACCAAAATCTCCTTGTTCTTCTGAAATACTTTTCTTACAAGAGGTTTATCTTTTTTTAAATGTATTCTGTAATAGTTCAGCATTTGAACTTTTTACAACAAAATTCACATAGAAAAGAGATACATGAACACATTCAACTGTTAAGAATAAACAGGAAAAAGTAATAACTGATTAAAAACAATTAAAAATAGAACCCAAACATCAATAACTAACTCCTGGTCTTCCTTAGATACCACAGCAAATAATTGATATGAAATGATATGCTATGGCATTTATAACGCTAGTGTTTCAATTAAATTAAAAAGCCAATGCTGCAAATCTCCAATTGTTGGACGTATCTGCCAATATTTTGTGCCATGCCGCTTCGATTGACAAGAATTTAAAATCCGTAGCCATTGCCCCAAAAAATGATGATGAGAAATGCTTAAAACATGGCATTCGAGGAGTAAATGAGGCAATGTTTCAATTCTACTCTAATCACAGCAATAGGGACAAATTTGTATTTTACGCTTTATTTCCATTCTTGCTCCCGAAATCTCATTTGTTTTGAAGAGGTGAAGTCATGGCCCTCATTATATGTTTGCTGGTATCCTGCCGATATTTCCGGCGGCATACCAGCAAACTGACCTTGCGTTACCGGCGCCTGTTATCCCAGAATTACCCAGATATTACAGGTGCCGGCTATGGTAGGTTAATCCCCATTCCATGTAGTCCATAGGACTCCATGGCGGGATTTGCCAGTATTACCGGCACCGGTTAGCGATGCCGGTTGGTGATACCGGCTGATGTTTACTGGTGGAGGTCTGATTCACCTACACTTCTTGGCCGGATGTAAATCAGTCCACCTCATCAACACCCCTCAACACCCCTCACCCCCCCCCCGCAAACTTGTAGTTTGGAGGTGCAGGGGAAGTGGTGGTAATGGAATTACTGCCACTTTTTCCCACACTGTCAAACCTGTAATGAGGTTCAAGCAAGGCTATAATAGCGCCCGGCTGGAATAGCGCCGGCTGGATTGCAGTGGTGATCTGGCGGAGTGCTATTGGCAGCGCTAATACCATTACCGCCAGATTTAAGGGCTATAGCCCAACTCGTGATGAGTCCCTTTATATTGACATTTTAGAGACTAGGGCCTCATCACGTCTTGGGCGGTAACGGTAACGCTATTAGCGCGGGCGGTATTAGCCCTACCGCCGAACTTCCCAGCGCTAATAGCGCCGGATCACGAGTTTGGCGGTAATGTAAGTCCCCATTCCCCACTGAGCCCATTCGGGAATGCCCCATTCCCCATTGGGCTCACCGGCGGATTTCCAGCTCAGAGCTGGGGCGAAATCCGCCGAAGCCCTGATTCGGCGGACCCTTAAATCCGGCGGTAATAGCGCTCCCGCCGGATTTAAGGATTACCGCCGAAGTCATGATGAGGCCCTTACACAAAGAGGAATTCACCAAAGGCAAAATACATAATTTGGAGTACAATTCTCATTTTAATGCCTGTTCTATTGGATGAAAGTGATGTTTATTTCGTTGTATATGAAATATTTTAAAGATGGTAATCAATATCAATGTTTTTAATCAATTGACGTAAGCCTGTATTAAAAGTGGTTACATTACGAGCATTCCAGGAGAAACTATTTCCAACGTTGTTTATTACAAGGTCAAATTGATAATACGACAGCTCCTTGTGCATGACCGGAACACTCAAGATTGTAGTCAGCGGTAGGGGATCACTCCGACAAATATCGACCATTGGCACGGAAAGGAAATTGTGGGATATTACATCAATTACAAACAAAACACTCCAATGTACTTTTCTGGTTACCTCCAAACCATATACATTTTGCCGGTATATCCCTGCGTGTAGTGATAATCCCCAAGTTTCCATAAGGGTCAACCAAGCGTTACATCTTTGCCTGGTGTCCCTCTTAGAATGATCAGGAACAGTATGGGGTCCTACTGAGGATTTGCAGACGGAGTTAAGGTCCCTACATATCATAATGCTATCTGGCCCTCTACCATTCTGCCATTTATGCATAATTTCTTCTATGCAATCAAATAAGTCAATTTGGGAAATACCACCGGGGTTCCAAAGCATGTTAATTATTAGAGAAAACTGCAGAACCTCATTCTGTCCCACATCAACTCAATTGTCTGTATGAATGAATTTGGTTGGTTCCATACTGTAGCAGAGATGCCCCGGTCATTGCGAATTCCCTTAAATAAGACAGACGAAGGTTGACCTTTTGCACCTCTCAATGCGGGATTTAAGAGTAGAGAGAAACCATCCAAAGCCGGTGCTTTCCATAGCCACGCTTCTTGTAATAAAAATATATCCGAGGCCTCCAAATCAAAACAGCCTTTTTGAAACAAATGAGCAGGGGGCGTGGCTTGATGCCGAGTCTGATGGCCGCCTGATCTCCCTCCTCCTGCCCACGACAGCCTTTCAAAAATGCCTGGGATATCTTATTAACCCTCTACAGAACATTTTTTCTTACCTCGTGGTTGCCTTTCTTCTTGGGCATTGTGCGGTGCCAGTTTCCTTAGCATTGATGACCCACACGCTGATATACGGCTCCCCAGCTCTACGGCGATAGCCATCTGGCTGTAAAGCCGACACCGCCGAAGAGAAACTGGTCAAGAAACACCGGAAGTCTCCGGAGTGTGGCCTCTTTCCCACGCCATCTGCTGCACAAAAAACAATAAGCACCAATCAAAGTGGGAAAGAAACCAAATAAAGCGGAAGAGAAGGCAATTTCTGTCAGCAACAAATGCATTATACTGCAGTGAGAATTCTTATATATTGTTCCTATCTTATCATTTGTTTGTGGCTGCTAGTCATACTCCCAGCTTCATACTGCTCGTACACCTGACTGAAATATCATCTTTGCTATTGCTCACAACATAACCACAGTCACTTTCCTAGCCAATACCCCATAATCTCTGGGACATTATAACTGACTATACTAAAAACTAAAACATTGTGGCTTCAGGAAAAGGTGGGCAAAAGCTAGCCCAAGCTCACAAGGACTCCCAGTCAGCCTCATCCCCAGCCACACTAAAAAAGCCTTATTGTGACTCTCCTCCATCCAACTCCTCTGACCACAGCATGGAATTACTATTATAGGAGATAAGGTCTTTAAAGCCTTTTATTGAGACTAGCAATTTAAAACTGCAACAATTCGATGACAGATGGTGCACATTTGAAAATAGAATGGGGGATGTGGAAATAAGAGTAGGCATGGTGGAAGATTGCTCTCCTAGAGCAATATCACTCAAAAGTACCGTCAAAGAACTCCAGAAGCACAATGAAGAACTTGAAAATCGAGGAAGAAGGAATAACCTCCATATCTCGGGCCTTCCTCAATAATGCGAAGGGGAAGACGCCATCTTGTTTCTGCAGAAAATGCTTTCATCCCTTCTCCACATCCCATCGGACATCGTCCTCAATATTCAATGGGCGCATAGAAACGGGCCCCTAAAATCTGCTGATGCACACCATCCCATGCCACGTACTCTTATTTTTTAATTACTGGAATATACACAGCTGCAGCTAATCATTTCCAAAGCTGAAGATGAAAGCAATCTTATCTGGCAACGCAACAGGGTTTACATTTCTCAGGATTTTTCTCAGACAACTGCTCAGCGGCGGAAGAAATTCCTCTCAGATCGTCCTGGCCTTAAGCAACTCAACATTTGATATGGTCTTTTCCATCCCTGCTCCTTCAAAGTCACACATAATGGAAGAACGTCTGTCTTTGATAATCCTGTGGACCTCAAATCCTTCATAAGATCCCTCAAAGCTGACAGCATGGATACTTCTACTCCACCTGTGCCCTGCACCTGATTCTCCACCCAGACTATTATTCCTCATCATTGTATTGTTCCTGCTTTTCGCTGTGGGCATTGACTTCATAGTCAGTTATTCTTGATTCAGTTTGCGGGTGTGGTTGTTGTGGTTCGGTGCCCTTCAGTCCGGTCAGGGGTCACTTAGCCCTCAATTTCGCTTTGTTCATCTCTCTGTATTAACCTGATGCCTATCTTGTCTCCTATTTGTTAGTACTTATCATTCTCTTCATGTTTTCTCTACATCTATTATTCCTTTGTTATGTCATACACTCATGTGTCGAGCTGATCCTTAAATGGCACATTACACACACCATGAAATGTATATGCTTATTTTTCCATTGTTCCTGTGATGGGTATTTCTCTCACTCAATTGCTATGTCTAACATGTATTGTTCATATTTACCAGCATTGGTAGTAGATAATGAGTGGTTTAAAATGTATATCCTGGAATGTGAAAGGGATTAACAACCAAATTAAGCGGTGTGAAGTTCTTTCACATCTCAAAAGATTTGGTCCCTCTGTTGCCTGTTTCCAGGAGACCCACCTGTCTATGATCACATCAATGAAATTGAAATCTCTTTGGGTCCAAGATGTCATCACCAGTCGTTGGGACGACTAACTACCTTGTAAATATATGTATATTTCTTTGCCCTATGTATATTTATACTTTGTAATATGTAACTGCCTTTCTGTAACTGCCTTTCTGTAACTTCTCATTGTAACCCTTCCAAACATGCGCCCTGATGCCCGTGGGCAGGCTGCACAATATAAATAAATAAATACAAATACAAAGAAAAATGCTGTTGCCATACTGATCAGTAAGAACCTCCCCTACAAGATTATTAATCAAAATATTAACAGCAATGGTAGGTGGGTGTGGGTTAAGCTACAGGTTAGGGTTAATGTTATATCTATTATGAATACATACCATCCCACAGCGCCAGATCCCAAATGCTGGGACTCTGTGAAACAAAACATCTTACAATCTGACCTCACTAACCTAGTGGTCTGTGGTGACTTTAACAATGTTCTTGAGCCATTCATGGACAGGAGATCCATGTGCATCTTCTGAGGCTCCAAGTCGCACAACTCATTTATCCACTGCATCGCAGAGACTGGTTTGGCTGATACTTGGATACTCACACTCCACAGACTTTGACTTCACGTTTCACTCACTGGCCCATGATTCCTTCTCAAGTCTAGATTATATCTTTGTTACCAAGTCACTGTCACACACTATTCTCGATTCTCGTATTGCCAACATTGTTTTCTCTGATCAAGCCCCTGTTATTAGCACCTTTGATTTTCTTAAAATCTGCAAACACTCCAACAGATGGCGTTTCAATAATATACTATTAGAAAACAATCAATTTAGCAGCAATCCTTTCTTGACAATAAAGATAAAGATACCTCTACGGGTAACAACTTGAACTCTTTTAAAGAAGCACTAAGAGGACATGTCATTCAGTATGTTAGTAGAAAGAAGAAAGAACACAAAATGGTATTGGATGAATTATTTCTGGAACTCTCTAAAACTGAGAAAATAACCTAGCAATCCCCCTCTCAGTCAAAACTTCATCATGTTTTATCATTACGTATGGGCCCTACCGTTAAAACGTTTTACTCTAACCTTTACTGCCTGCACTCTGTCTTCCAAAACATTAAGAGAGGCTCCTAACCCCTAGTATATCGCAGCAGCCTTGAGCATGAAATATCCACCCAAGAAATCATTCAGACAATCAAAGATCTCAAGACTGGTAAAGCACCTGTTCCTGATGGTCTATCTCTTGAGTTCTTTTATAGATTTCCCAATATTCTATCCCCTAAACACAAATTACTCTTCATCTGCTTCACTAACAAACATTTTGCCTCTGGGTCATTTGCTGAAGCCACTCTAATTCTCGTTCCTAAAGCTCTAAAAGACACTGACCTTCCTAAAAATGATAGGCCCATTTCCCTAACAACTGTTGAATGTAAGTTATTTGCAAGGATACTTGTTAACAGAATTGAATTTTACCTCCCCAAATTAATTAAAGCAGATCAGGGTGGCTATGTAAAAGGGAGAAACATCTCTTCAAATGCAAGACTCTTACTGGATTCCATTCCTCTCATAGCGAAAAATAAAACAGATAAACAGGGTAATACTGCCACAGTTCTTAATGCCGAAAAAGCTTTTGATCGGGTGGGCTGGGAATTCTTATTCCAATCTTTACACTGGCATGGATGTCAAGAAAGCTTCATCTTGCTGGTCAAAGTTCTATACTCCAATCCCAAATCCTCTATCTTTGTTAATGGTCAATCATCATCCTTCTTCCCCCATAAAAGGGGCACAAGATAGGGCTGCCCACTTTGCCCATTGTATGTTTTATCTCTTGAGCCTTTATTACAACGTATAAGAACTAATACTCATATGCCAGGTGTAACTTGTGTTAAACAAGAATTTAAAATTGCAGCACATGCCAATAATATTCTTATTCTCTTAAAAAATCCAAAAGATCATATTCCATGCCTATTGTCAGTCCTAAATGATTTCTCTGTAGCCTCTGCATATAAATTAAACAAGGACAAATTAGAGATCTTACCTCTTAACTCATTCTGCCTCAAGCATGAAATTGATATGTTCGGCTTGATAATTCACTTAAATATCTGGGTCTTCTCAATACCTCTTCCACTAGGAATATAAAATTAAACTCTTCATCTCTTCTCCTTAGACTTAATGAACTTACCTTTCTTTGGTCTCCCTTATATCTCTCTTGGTGGGGGCGTCTTGAAACTATCAAGATTATGCTTTCAACCAACCTTCTCTATTACTTACAAATGCTCCCCATTCCACTGTTACGCTCACCTGGTCTCCACAGGGGCGCCAAACGTGAATGGTTGGTCCGCTCTTAAGTGATTTCACGTGCCCCGTCTGAATTCCTCTTCCATCACAAGGTGCGCCTAGAAGGTTAAATGAGATGTTGCCCACTGTATGGTGGAAGGCCTACTCCCGCCTCCCGTGGCCTTCTAATACACCCCGCTGCTATGCCTCACCTTAGTTTTATGAATGGCAGGCTCTCCATCCTGCAACAGTATGCAAGGGTGCGTAGAGTTCAAGGATCTAGTTACTTCACTGATCCTGTAGAGTTCCAGACAATTGACTCAAATGCGTAAGTCTTATACCAATGATATGGTTCGCCGTAGAGTTCAAATTGCCCAAGTTCACTTCTGTGCCTTTTTCCTATAGGTTTCCCTTTGGTGTGAAAATATAAAGAACGCAGAGTTGTTGTTCCAAGGTAAGTTCACACCGACGTTCTGTGACAAGTCTCTATATGCGCTATTGTCCTTCTGCATGACTAACCTGCTGTTCTTTGTATTTTACAGGCGCTGTATCTCTGGGATGGATCACGTGGTGAAGCCTTGCGGGACCGCTAGGAAAAGCAGCCTTCAGGTGAGTAATGTTGCTGCGTAAGCAATTTCAGGCTTTTCCCAATGCGCAGCTAACCTGATGTTTTCTTCTGTTCAACAGGTGCGGCGACTCCGGAGCAGCCGGTGAATGATGGTGGCGGTCGAGTGATGGTGCTGCGCTGGATCGCCGGGAAGAGCAGCTCTCAGGTAAATATTAACATTGCGCAGGATTGCGATGTGGATTTCTGGGTCTGTGCGGCTAACCTGATGTCTTTTCCTTTTCAGCTCAGCAGAGGAAGGCACGGAGCTTCAGGTAAGAGTCTAGTTCTGTTTCTTCACCTTTCTCTTCCTTCCTTTGCAGGTCGCTCGAGAAAACTGGACGGGCGTAGCTGAAGACTGGCCTGAAGGTAACAGACACGGTGAGTGTTACGCCGCAGGAGTGCAGAATAACACGAAGCGTGTTCTGTACTGGTGGCGTGGTTTATATAGCCTTCAGAAAGTAGTCCCCAGGTAAAGTAGTTCCATCAACCACACCCTAGCAAATAGTTCCCTAGGCAAGTAGTCCCTTCAGCCTGCCTCAGACTGGTCTACACGTGGTTCACTTTGTTTGAAACTTGCCATATTGGTGGTGGCAGCATGAGCCTGGTGCCAACGGCGCCAGGACCAAGTCCAGGAAGCCCCCAAGGGATCCTTTGGGGCCTTAAAGGCCCTGGGCAGGTTGGTCTGCACCTCTTGTTTGGGGGCATGAACCGTGACATCCACTCCCCATGTCCTTCTTGTCTGCTATCAACTCAATCCTACTCAATTTCTTATGGGACATTGGCAAAAATAAAAGAATTGCTGTCAGCAAGCTTAGAGCCCTCCTTGAACAGGGTGTTGGCAAGTTTCCTGACTTCAAACGGTACCATGATGCATTCCTAATTAAACAATCATGCATCTGGCTTACCTCCACTGAAGCCAAGGACCTCCCTTCCTGGTTTGTTCTTGAAAGGGAATTAACCACACCTATTAAAACCCAAGATTTGGTCTATATATTTGGATCTCTATCTTCTGATCTTACTGGCCCGATCAAGGTGGCTGCTTTCGCCCTCAGAACCTTTCTCTTCCAACCTACTCGCTCGCTAACTCTCAAATTCTCGCCATTTCTATGGAACAAATAACATATCACATTTAATAATAAGCCACTTTATAGGAAGTCATGGATTAGTAAAGGTATTAGATTAATTCATCAAATTTATCATGCTACTGGTTGGGAATCCTTCCAAGATCTGAAAAAACAGATTCTCTGTACCCTCCTTGGACTTCAGCTTTTATAACAAATTAGTTAATAGCCAATAGCTTTCACCATTTCACTCAGAACGAGCTCACTCCCAACCCTACAAGAATCCTGTTCATGACTTCTACTCCCAATATTAAAGCGGCCCAATTCTATAAATTATTAGGTGCCAAAGACTCTCCTACTGATAGATGGTCTATCGAAGCCCAATGGGAAACAGGTTGTGGAAAGAGGTTTGATGACAAAACCGGGGAATCACTCTGTAATAAGGTCAAAACTGTCTCCACAGCTGCCAATATATCGCAAAATCTATTCTTCTTTCTTCACAGGGCCTTTATAACCCCAATGCGCCTGTTGAAAACCAATTTTGGTACAGATAAAACTGTTGGACTTGTGGCAATGTCTGTGGATCCTACAGTCATATGTTTTTTCAGTGCCCCTTTGTTCAATCATTCTGGCTTGAGGGGTGGTCTCTCCTGAACGTCATTTTCAAAAGCAATCCTCCCTAACATTCCCAAACATACTCCTGGGGAGCATATCCCTTGAAAATGGAAAGAAACCACATCCTGCCTATGGTCTCTATGACTTATTTATTGCAGTCACTGTTAAACTTATCACTCCCAACTGGAAAGACTCTAAAAACCTATCTGTCAAAGGTTGGTGGAACAATGTTTGTCACATTCACAGATTAGAACCCTGTATGGAAATGCGTCTAAAACACGATGTTAAATTGTCTTTTTTTACTGAATATCTCTCCTTTCACAACCTGTTAACTCATGGTTCATGAATATCAACTTCTTCAATGCTTCAAATAAATGATTACATGTGTATGCTTATAACCTTTAAGCAACTTTTAATGTTTTTTTTTTAATTTGGTTTATTAATTTTAAGAGAACATAAAAAAAGAAAAAAGCAAATGTTAAACAAGAGGATACATTGTGTAATACACCTCCTTTAGCACATGGTGGGTCAATAAAGACAGAACATAATATATCATTTGAGTCCCATAGTTTGGCAGTAGTTCCATGTTTCTGGGTGTATCACATCAGCCATGAGATTCAACCCACTCCCACCCCCCCTCTCCTTCTTGGAATAGCATACATCATATGAACAATTGCATAACACGAGTACTAGAAGGCACAGTGAGCACAGTTCCAGTGTCTGGCGGCACCATCATCGCTTAACATGAGTTTTCCTCCCACTTTGATGTCATTGGGTTTTGCGTTTCGAGTCAGGGCCTTGTGGGCTCCTCCGGTTGGGAATCAGGGGTTGGTGCTATACATTTATTCTTGAAGTCCACCCATAAGGCTTCGCATTTGGCCGTTTTATTGTGTAAGGAGGCAGTGATTGTTTTCATCAAATAGATGTTGGAGGCCAAGTTGATCCATTCGCTCTTTCGTGGAACTGTTGGGGATTTCCATTTGATCACTAATAGGGCTCTCGCAGCCAACAATAGTTGGGGGGCTAAACCTTTCACCCTGGACCAATCGTCTTCGTCCTTTTCCAGGCTGAACAATATAAGGTGGGGGTCGGCTTCCCTTTGAATCTCGTCTATTTCTTTGATCCATCCCAGGACCTCAGCCCAGAACACTTTGATAAGCGGACACCCCCACCACATATGCCAATAATCAGCAGTTTCGCCACATTTTCTGCAACATCTCGGGCTCATTGTTTGAGACATTCTGGAAAGTCTAAGAGGATCGAATTGCCACCTGTGTAAAAGCTTGATTGCATGGAGTTTATATTGGCTAGATAGTGAGGCCCTGGATGCAGCTCTACACATCATGTCCCATTGGTCAGGGAGTATCTCTTCTCCAAAGTCTCTTTCCCATCTGACTCTATGGGGGTCTGTGGTTCCCTCTCCCGCCGCTATTAGCTCCTGGTACATCACTGAGATAAGGCCTTTCATTCCGGATTTGGAGTCCAAGAGTTTTTCAAATGGGGTAAGGTTTCTCTTAAGCTTTTCTCTCCATTCAGGCTTCGTTAGTACGCCTTTTAATTGGATATACTGGAAAGTAGGTAGAGTGCCTATACCCAAGGCTTCCGTCAGATCTGATAGTGTGATGAATGTATCCTGTTTTTGCAGCTGCCCCACCCTTTCCAGGCCCGCATCATACCATGATTGGAACCTCCCCACATTGGGAATATGATTGTTTATACCGGGTGACCACAAGTGACTAAGCGGGGATGGCCAGGTAGTGATATTGCACATTTCTCTGCCAATTCGCCATACGCTCCATATAGTACTCAGTATGGGGGGCCCTTGATTTTTCTTTGCACCCTTTTGTATGGGGTCCATAGCCATTCTGAAACCGTGGCGTGGGACAGATAGTGATTGTCCATTTGCACCCATTGGAGGTTCTTATGGTCTCTAAGGTGTGGTATTAGGACACGCAACTGAGCAGCTTTGTAGTAGGTTCTCAAATCAGGGAGCCCTATTCCCCCCTTGTCTTTAGGGAGTACCAGTGTATTATATGAAATTCTATGTTTTTTCCCCTGCCAGATGAATCACATCATGATCCTTTTGGTCTCCATGAAGAACCTTTTAGGTATCTCAAATGGTAACATTTGGAAGGGATACAGGAATCGGGGGAGGCATACCATTTTGACAGCATTAATGCGCCCCAGCCAGGAGATCGTGAGCTTACTCCATTTTTTAAGGTCAGCCTCAAATCACCGGAGTAGTGGGGGGAAGTTGGCTTCATAGAGGTCACTCATGGTTCTAGTGATCTGTATACCCAGGTATTGGAATGTGGTGTGTTCCAATTTGAGGCCTAGTGGGAGGAACTTGACAGTGTTCTCTTCAGGAGATCCTCGGAGAGGGAAGAGTATAGGCTTGGATTTGTTTATTTTGAACCCAGAGAACTGGCCGTATTTATCTATTAAGTTGAGTGCATGAGGAATGGAGTTCATAGGGTCAGTTATGTGCAGAAGAATATCGTCTGCATATAGTGCTGCTTTATATTCCACCACCCCTAATCGTATTCCCTCTATATTGGGGTTGTCTCTTATTTTTTGTGCTAGTGGCTCGAGGGAGAGTGCAAACAGAATCGCAGAGAGGGGGCACCCCTGCCTGGTCCCTCGTTTCAGTTCGAACCATCTGGAGTATTCTCCATTTACGAATATCGACGCCATGGGGGAGGTATATATTGCTTGTATGCCATCCCTAATTTTCGGGCCTATCCCTACTTTCTGTAGGACTGTACCCAGAAACTCCCATTCCACCCTATCAAAGGCTTTCTCTGCGTCGATTGACAGGAGGGCAGGATCGCCGTGGAGGTCATGAGCTGCATGGATGAGGTGTAATGTTTTGCGCATAGTATCGGCTCCCTGTCTCCCGAGAATAAACCCGACCTGGTCAGGGTGGATCAAGCGGGCATCAAGGTCTCCAATCTTGCAGCCAGTACCCTAGCGTAAATCTTTCCGTCAAGATTAAGGAGGGAGATAGGGCGGTAAGATCCGCAGCGTTTGGGGTCTCTCCCTTCTTTGGGAATCACTGTTATCAGCGCTTTCTTAAAAGAGTCTGGTGCAACCACAGTGTCTATTATCTCGTTGAAGAGCTCGGTTAGGAAAGGTGTTAGTTGCGCACTAAAGGTTTTGTAAAAGCCGGCAGTATAACCGTCTTCGCCTGGAGATTTCCCTACTGTTAGTCTTTTGATTGCATTTTGGATCTCCTGTTCAGTGATTGGGGTCTCAAGAAGCTCGGCTTCTGTGTGCGTTATTGTGGGCATAGTTATTGAGGATAAGTAGGAGATTATGTCGATTGGGCAAGGGTCATTTCAGAGGTATATAAGTTTTCATAAAAGCTGGCGAAGCACTCAGGTATTGGGCAGGGGGGTAGAGCTGTGGGAGTGGAGGTCTCTATTATCTCCTTCACCTTGCGTTCCGCCCTCTGTTCCCGAAGTCTGGCTGCTAATAGTGCATCGGCCTTGTCCCCCTTTTCATAAAAGTTTTGCCTGAGGAATTGCAATTTGCGTACCACTTGATTGTGTTCTAACAGCCGTAGTTCCGCCCTTTTTCGTTGGGCTGCATCTATTTTATCAGGGTCAACCTCTGTGTTCTTCCGTACTTCGTCGTCTAGCTGATGTATTTCATTGCGCAGTCTATTCTCTACAATTTTACGTTCCCTCTTCTTAGAGGAGCTCCCACGTATTAGTATGCCTCTCCATGTGGCCTTCCCAGCCTCCCAGATCGTTTGTTTGGAGACTTCCCCATTGTTGTTTGTCTTAAAACATTCATCAATCTCAGTCTCCATCTCGCTCTTAAAAACCACATCTTTCCAGAGGGACTTGTTGCATCGCCAAGCCCCCCCGGCCACAGGCAAGTCGGCCCAGTTGATGTCTGCTACTACCTTGTCATGATCCGACCACATTATCGGAACGATTTCAGAGGAACACGTGGTGCCCGTGAGCTCGGCCGTAAGGAATACATAATCTATACGTGTGATGTGTTGTGGGGATTCGAATAGAAGGTGAATCCACTTTCACTGGGGTGCAGAGTTCTCCACACGTCTTTTAGCAGGTATAGTTCCATAATAGCGGACAGTCCAGTGCGGTCTCCTCTATGTTGGTTCCTCGTTTCAGGTTTACCTGGTTTCCAGTCTAAGGATGGATTTGCCCACTGGTTAACGTCACCTCCTAGAATAACGTGTCCTACGGCCTCTAGCATTATTTTAGGGATAGTTCTCCCAAGGAATGCGGCCTGTCCGCTGTTAGGTGAGTAAACTGTGGCAATTGTGACCTTGGCTTTAGCAATTTTCCCCGTTATCAGGAGGGCTCGACCACTCAAATCAGACCATGTCTTTTCCAGCTCAAATCTGATACCCTTCTTGAGTAAGATTCCGACCCCTCCTTTCCTGAGTGGACCAGAGGCCCAAAACTCCAGGCCTCCCCGCCTCCCCAGAATGCTGCGCTCTTCACCCTTTGCAAATTTCGTCTCCTGGAGGAGAAGAATGTCTATATTGGATCTGCAAAATTCTCTTTGCACCAGTGACCTCTTAGTTGGTGAATTCAAGCCCTTTACATTAATGGTCCAACTCTGAGGAGGCCCCTGCTTTTAGACTTGTCAGATGCTGCCATCATTGGCAGGTTTTGGGGGAGTTGCTCACTCTCGGCGGCCAGACGAATATGCGGTTTCCTAGTGTTGCATTATTTCGTGCATATCGAAGTAGTCGAGATGATGCTAATACATTTTCCAAGTGTCTATTACCCCTTCCCTCCTTTTCCCTTTCCCTCCAGAGTTGGTGATGCTCAAGCGAGCCCAGGAACTGAGGGTGCTGCATTGGCAGCTTTTGACGGCGTCCGGAACGGACTTGGTGACAGTGTTCAGTCCATTGTCGGACCATCAGTGGGGACCGTTATCTCATGGTCCTGATCAAGTATTCCATCTCAACCTAAGGGTGAGCCCCTATCCCACCCCCCCAACATCATATATTTCAACAATAACAACAATAAGCATACGGAAGCGTAACGTTACGTGCATTCCCACGGTCGTCCTGTGACAGTTTGTGCCCCCTCTTGCTCCAGAGGGGTGCTCTTTGTCTGGCGCACCCTGTGTCGCTTGTCTTCCTGGATCTCCGCCTCAGTGGGGTCAGTGTCCTGTGCTTCAGCCGTGGATATCAGTGCGTGGATTTGCAGGATTCAGGAGACATGTCTTCATTTTCCACCATCGGGCGTGCTGTTGGGGCGTCTGTATTTTCTTGATCCTTTCACTCTTTTTCACCTATGGCCCTGGTGCTCCCATTGCATACCAGCCCGCTCATTTTCGACACCTTCGTTGTCTTTTGGACCTGTACCCAGAAGGTCGGCAATGCATTCCCTGATTTCTTCCTCTGGACGAAGGACAATTTTCCTGCTTCCGCGCTTGAAGGTGAGCGAGAAAGGGTATCCCCATCTGTATCGTGTGCCCTGATCTTTGAGCCATTTTGTCAAGGGGCTTCAGAGGCGTCTTAGTGCTAAGGTGAGTGAGGATAAGTCCTGAAAAATCATAATTTGGGCCCCTCCCATTGTGAGTGGCCCTCCAGACCTGGCCTTCTCAAGGATCCTAGTTCTGTCCTAGTATCAGTGGAATTTGGCCAGGACCGAGCGGGGACCACCAGGCGGTCCACCCGCCCTGTGTATTCATTCAGTTTTGGATTTGTTAATTTCTTCATCTGCTGTTAAGATTTTTATGATATCGTGGATCGTGTCTTTGAGGTCATTCTCGGTTTCACCCTCGCGTTCTGGAATTCCAAAAAAGCGTAGGTTATTCCTTCTTTCTCTGTTTTCTAAATCATCCATTTTGAGACGTGTCTCCTCCTCCCTTATTTCAATATTTCGTATCCTCATGTCCATTTGAGTCTCAAGGGTGTTAATCAAGGCCTGATTGTTCTCGACACCCTCCAGCCTTTCCTCAAAGCTGTCCATTCTCTTGGTGATTTTATCAATTTTACCACCAAGGTTGGCCCCCATGTTTTTTATCTCACTTTGTAATGCGGCGATGTCCCATTTAGTAGCAGCAGCCCCCGCTTCCGAGGTTTCTGTTTACATGGTGGGTGTGTATCGGCTGAATGGGGGGGTGGGGCGTAGGCGAATCTGGCAAGTCTGTGTTGTACGTTCATAAGATGGGTCCGAGGTCAGAGGAGGCACACGCCCCTGGATCGGGGCCTTACCCTCTTGGGAGTTGCGTAGGACCTTAGGAACAGGGCAGACTCGAATATTAGCTTGACACGCGGTTCGATGTGAGGCCAATGGGGTCTTCACTGAACATTCTGCAGAGCCAAGTAGCCAGTCTTCTGATGGGTGCACCTGAAAATGTACCCTGTGGGGGGAGAGGACCAACGGTATCCCACTCCAATTCGTAGCTCGTGCTGAAATTGCCATGTACTGACAGCTTCGGAGATTGCAGGGCTCCTGTAGGGGGGAGCGTGTGGCCACAGGGTAGTAGTGGAGTGCGGTGTACAGGGGAGTCCATAAACGAGCCGAAAAGGCCTCACGTCGTGCTGACACGTTGTCGTTTAGGGCGCACCTTTTATAACTGTCTTTTCAGGACAATGTGCTGCCTGGTGCCACTCAGTATGAAGGTTATGGTAATCTTCAGTATGGGGTGCCGCTTCTCTCCCCATTAATCAGCATGAGGGGTGAGGGGTTGAATCAGCGTGATAATTGGAGGGATTCAAACACTAAGTCAGTTGGGCACGCCGAGGTGTTGTTAGCCTTCACAGTTCTGGGTTGTTGTGGTACTCCCCCCTTAGCCTGGGGCATCTGTCTCCTATGTGGGAGCACTCAGGGCGCGTCACCAAGGAGGGTTCTGGCGTGCTTTGAGGTCCAGGGGCCCAGTGCACAGTGGTAGATGGGGACCACAAAAAATATTTCCTCCTTTGCAGGCACACTGTTTCGTTGTTCCCTGGAAGTGGCGGACCTCCTGCGGGGGGGGGGGGCACGAGCAGGTGGTTCACGGGCGCCTGCCCGTGCGGTGCTGCACTCACAAGGGGTGCCGGAGGAGCGCTGCTCGGTGGAGCACACCGCCCCGTGGGCTCGCGGGGAGGCTCCTCACCTGGTTCCGCTTGTAGGGCACTGCCGGTCGCCGGTGACACAGCGAGCTGAAGCCCCGCTGGGAGTTCTCCTTGCGGCCCCCGCCCCCCGCGTCCTCACAGAGGAGCACACATGACCAGGCGAGGAGAAAGAGGAGGCAGAGGAGGTCAGGGAAGGCACTGCGCGGGCCGCTCGTCCAGGCCTCGGTCTCACGTGAAAGCCACCGCTGGGCAACCGCGTTGTTCAGCCCGATTTTCACTTTTGTTTCACGTGCGCTGGGAAGCACGTTTCTTCGGACTGCGATTTGTCGGCTTTCCCATGGCCGAATTAGTCGTGTTTTCTCCTGGGAGTCGGGTGGGGGAGGGTCTTCATTGATCAACACCTCATTTTATGTCCCGGGGGGGGGGTCGTGAGACGGGGGCTCAAATCGTCTCAGGGACCTGAGGCATTGGAGCTCACACGAAGGCAGAGCTCATCCGTGCGCACCCTGGTGGCAAGTCAGCGCCCCCTGGTGGCCAGTCCTTTTAATGTTTTGAATGCTCCCCCCTTCCTTTTTCCCTCTGTTCTCTGTTCGTCCTTAGTATGTCTACCCCTTGTCCATCCCATCATAATCATCATATTCTGATTAAATCATCAATCTTGCTGACCACTATATCTGTACTACATTCTTATAACACCCTCATTACGTGTGGGTTTCATTTATCCATTAACACTATGCATTCTTCTTTCCAGTACTTTTGTTTATGAAATACCTACATTCGTAGGTACATTCGAGCCAAGTACTGTGTAAGTACTGCTTTGCTGCTCGGACACTCTGCCTCGCCTGTCAGCCAGTTCCAGCGATGGCGTTTTTCTGCTTCATAGCTCCTTTAACAAGAGTCCCTGCCTCTTTGTGACATCACTTATAAGCAACTGTGCATGCGCACCCGCGCGCGCGCACTCGTGCCAAGTACTGTGTAAGTACTGCTTTGCTGCTCGGACGCTCTGCCTCGCCTGTCTGCCAGTTCCAGCGACGGCGTTTTTCTGCTTCACGGCTCCTTTAACAAGGTGAAGGCAACGGATACTGCTGTGGACTCAGCCCCTTATGTGGACTTGTGACTTGTGATTTTGTGGACTTGTGGACTGGTGGACTTGTGAGCGTGCTGCGAGTTCGCTGCATTGACTTCTTTTCTCTTGTCTTTTTCTAGAGTCCCTGCATCTTTGTGACATCACTTATAAGCAACTGCGCACGTGCACCTGTGCGCGCGCACTCGAGCCAAGTACTGTATAAGTACTGCTTTGCTGCTTAGCTGCGCAGCAAGCAGCAAGTGGCGACAGTACTTTTTCTACACTTACTTTATCCAACCCATGCTCGATTTCCTCTGCTTTTGCTCAAGCCCTTTAAACTATTCCCACAATCCAAAGGTTGGGAGCTTGTGAACGTTTGAATCTTGGTGTAGAGGATAGACCAAATAAACATCAGGTAAACGAACGAGTTAGGCTCACAAAAAGAAAAAAAACAATCCCAACTTATCTACCTTGATGTTTTCTTTGTTTTGCTTTTATTGATTGTATTGTTGTGAAAGAATAAGTGTTATATATTTTTTTTTAATCCTTTAATTTTTCCTTTCACTTATTATTACACGTGGATTGTCGTGCATTATACATCTATGGCGTATTTGTTAACCTCAGGTATGCCCCCAAATCTACGTCAAAAGGGGCTGACTACACCGTCTGCACGACTCTCATGTCTGTCTCGTAAGGTTACTCATCTCCCCTCAGCTACCACGTTAGCCAGCTCCAGAAGTATAGAAATACTAACTGCCCTTGAGCTCAATAGTGAAGCCCCTCCAGTTCCTGGTACCTCACTTCCTCATGAACCAATAGCGCAGGAACGACCTAAATTTGATGTTAAGATGGCTGCGCTCCCTCTCTAAGATAATACCATGCTATGCCTTTGCCACGTTTTACCATTAAAAGGAGAGGCACTAGACACTTAGTGAGACCATTAACCTCCTCCCCCTGTTCTGACCCTGATCTTTCATTATATGCCAGCCAATCTGGGTCACAAAATTCCACTCTCCCCGATTCTCAGAGTGTAATTGATCTCACCTCAAACAGTTCAGGGTTGGAGTGTTCGCCAAGTTCCCCATCCATCTCCTTTGTTTATCCTACGCCCCGGAGAGTCCAGGCGCAAGTCTCACTAGAGCACTCATTTCAGAGTCCTGTGGAAAAATGTACCTCTCCAAAGTTTCCTATTCCCTTATTGCCCAAATTGGTGGATAAGCTTGATAAGCTGGATGTGTCGTCCATGAATTTCCCCCTTGTTGCAATGATACCCTCAGTCCAGAATGTACTTACAGTGCCCCCACAGCCCCCTCCGGTCACCTTACCAACAGTGGCTGCTGCTGCTTCATTAGCCCTTGACATCACTTTGGCTGCTATGCAACTCAATTTGCGAAGTCTGTTTAAATTATTCGAAAATTTAGATGCAAAAGTCACTGCACTATCAGTGGAAGCACATGAAACTCTAGCTTTATTAAAGACCATGGCTGATAACCTTCTATCAAACCCACATGACCATCGTTCGATAGATAATGCTCATGATGACGAAGTCTCGATTTTGACCATTGGCTCGGCAAGTTCCCCGCCTCCCATTCTTCCATCTCCACAGACTGTTCCAGCATTCACGGATATTATCACCTCTGAGGGACGAATGCATCTCTCCACCGCTCATGGCCCTGTGAATGACGCACACACTATTTCCACAACTGTTCCATCTGTCCCTGAGCTCCCACTCCCCCCAGTCTCTATAACTCCTGTGACTCCTGTAGAGGAAGAAAATGATACTCCCTCTTTACCAGCAAGCGGAAGTAGAAAAAAGTCCTCGATAATGTCCCACAATGCACAGAAAAAAAGAAAATTCCACCCTTTTTACCTTGAGATTACCGAAACAAACTATGAAAACTTTTTTCCAAACTCTGAAGCCGGTGCCTGAGACCATGATGGTTATGCAAGCCTCTCAACGTACAGTGCTGTTGTTGTTGTCTGCACAGCCCACTACCACTTTGGCCCCTGTCAGGCCTTAATCCTAGTCTTCTGACTGCAGTCCCAATTGCATCCTTGGTGGCTGAGTCAATTCCCATTTTGGATTCTACACAACCTATGCCAATATCTGCCCCTTTGTTGCCCTCTACTGTTGATCTTCAGATTCCTAGCCTCATGGCTCGACCTTTGACTGCATCCCCAGTTGCTGACGCAGTGGTGCCTTCAAAACCGAACCTACCCATCTTACCATCGAGGCAGAGCCTCTTGGAGACTTTTCCTAGGCCTACCGCCCCTGTGATGCTTCCGGTGACTACTTCTATCATAGCATCTAGCTATCCTCCCTTGGATGCCTTGATCCGCGAACTTGACTTGGCCTCTACCTGCCAACAATCGAACGGAGGCAAAGGCCAAACCAGCGTAGTTTCTTGCGACAACATTACGCTCTCGACCCCCAAAGCAATAACTCTGCCACTTCTGTTTCGACTAAACAAATACGTGAGGCAGTATATGCATATTTGGCCTCTTGTACCCTCCCCATCCATCCTAAGCCCTCCCGAAAGTCAAGTGGCACGGTTTCGTCTCTCAGCCAATGGCTCCTCCATAGCTCTGTGTTAACATCAACAGAAACCCCGCAGCCCTCCTTACCTGTTTATAAATTGCCCCAGTTTATTCCACCTCAATCTAAAGATCTATTTAACCTTGTTTAAATGAAGCTTTTAATTCGGACAACTACAACTCCCGAAATATCATTCCACTGACAACCAGCCCCCATTCCTTGGCACCTCGTAAATGTCACTCTCTGATCCTAAAATGTCGGGAGGAAATTTTGGCACCTACGATCTGAATCGCCGCAGTGTGCTAAATATTTTCTCTGAAGTGGTGGAATTGGAAGACATTAGCTCGAGTGACATTGAACAGATTGAATTTATTTCTGAGAACACTCAGTGCGCTTGTGGATACCCTCAGGTATCGTTTTAAACACCATTTGGAAATCTAAAATGCAACTGTTCACCATGGGGTTTTTACTAGCACAAGATTCAGCATTTATGAATGGGGGCTCTAATGGAAAGCCTAGTGCAAGTGATTCCTTGAAAAATAACATTGATAGTGCCCAATATTACATCTCATAACCATTAGTAACACCAGAAGACCATCTCATTAATGTCGCTAGTTGGAATACCAAAGGACACACACATTTGCAAACTTCTATTGCTAGTTTCCCGACTGTTATGGACATAATAGCATTTCAGGAAACCTGGCTCCTGCAAACTCCCGCTTGGAACAATTATGAGATTGTTCTACTTCCAGCAATTGCGGGTCAAAAAGGTCGACCATCATCAGGCCTATTGGTAGGAGTGAATATGTCCAGAGGATTCACTATTTAGGCCTGGGACTCTGTATCTGCTTTCATCCAGCTTGTTAAAATCACATGTCCTGCGCATGTTATTGCGCTGATTAACATATATCGTAATCCCGCTAGGCTGACTGATGCTGCCTTTTATGCGGGATTGACTAGACTTTTAGATTTGGTGTTTCTTTCTTCAGACATTACGGATACGCTCATTGTAGGCGATCTTAATTTGGATTGCATCAACCCTAAGGGAAAAACCACCACGGATAAAGTCAAGCAGTGGTCTACCTTTATGCTGAATCATAATTTCCACATGACTAATGGTGTAATTCAAGGCGATATACCGGCTCAGGCTACTTGGCACAGAGGTTCTGTATCTACTACAATAGATTACATGTTTACACACACCAATTTAACTGGACAGATAAGTGTCTTTCAGATAATTCCACAGGTGCATAGTGATCATCACTTGCTAGCACTCACAATCAAGTGGAATTACGCAGCTATTCAAAGGTCTTACTATATAAATGAGCTAATAGTTAATAATGCTAAAACGCGTTTTCGCTGGTCAGATAACAACTTATCAGCCCTAGCTCGTTTAGTCATTTCTAATAACAACTCTATCTGTCCCAAACAATATACCAGCCTCCTTCTCACATTTGAATGCTCTGTGAAATTAAATAAAAAAACAGAGATCCACAAACATAAACACCCTTTCAATCCACTAGTCAAGGCTAAAAAGGCTGAATATCACCGTGAAAAAAGACTAATTATTAAAATGAAGCTGCCAAATTTCACTCAACAGCTGAGAGTGGCCAAATGCAGATTCCATAATTGGATGAAACAGCATTGTGCATACATCTTGCAAGTGGATGGTGAGCACATGCTCAGACTAATAGCGAATAAAAACACGGCCGAAACCTGGGCAATTTTCAATCAATGTACTTACAAATCCCAAAGTATTCTACAAGTTTTTAGTGTTACAGAGACTCAGTGGATCGAGCACTATACCCGCTTGTATGCAGACTCGTCCTTTATGCCCTTGGCTAAGCTACCTAATGACTCTGAGCGTTGGTACATTAGACATATTAGCTCCTCTCGAGCTAAGGGCCCTGACGGCCTCAGTAATTACATGTTTAAATTGAATCCTCCGATATGGGCTGAAATATTGAATAATCTCTTCCAATATATCATTATGTCTCGCAAGATTTCTAACTCATGGAAAACCTCAATTATTGTACCTATTCATAAGAAGGGCGATCGCACTCTACCGTGCAATTATAGACCCATTGCCCTTCTTGATGCCCCTGGAAAACTGTTTTCCAAACTTATCTTGCGGGACTTTAACATCTGGACGAAAGTAGCTCATGCAAGAGACCCTTTCCAGACGGGTTTCCTCGCTGGCTTCGGCACAAATATCAATTTGTTTTGTCTCAACGCTCTCAAATCTCAAGCCAAAAATTGTAAACAAGCACTTTATTTCGCTTTTGTGGATCTCCACACAGCATTTGATGCCATCTCTCGTCCCATTCTTTTTGCAAAACCCATAAGAGACAAGTGTCCTTCAACCTTACAACAAATTATCCAATTGTTGCATGGGGAGACTTCCGTGCGCATTAGACTAAACCTAGAAGGTCTTCTATCTAGAGCTATTCCAACTGCCCGTGGCCTCAAGCAAGGCTGCCTCCTAGCGTCTGCAATCTTTAATTACTTCATGTATGACGTCCGGGGGGGTTTTGAGGCAATAGCATCGGACTCCCCCAAGATAAACAACTGTAAAATTCAAACTTTAATGTATGCCGACGATTTGGTGTTAATTTTGAAAACCCCAGCTGGACTTCAAAAACTCCTTGATGGCTTTAACAATTATATAATGGGCAACGATTTGCGGGTGAATACAGCCAAAACCCAAGTTGTCGTCTACAGACCACGTAATACAATGAGATCTATTCCATCTTGGTCCATAAATCATATAAACTTGTCAAATGTGTCAAGCTATGTTTATCTTGGCATGGTCTTTGATGGTAGTGCCTCCACGAACGCCCATCTGGATGTCATCAAGTGTAAGCTCAACTCAGCCATCTCACAAACAAAAATCATTATGCATCGTTATGGTGCTTTTTCGATGAAACCGGCAGTTCTCTCCTGGAAGCAAAAAGCCACCCCTTGCATTTTATATGGATTGAAGTCACAATCACCCTGGCAATCAAGGGCCTTTAATAGGCTAGAAGGCAAATTCTGGAAATCTATCCTCCAGTTGCCACAATGTATTCCAATAGAATGGGCACATTATGAATTAGGCCTTACCTCTCTCTATGCCCAATACCAGTGGAGAACTTGTGCTTTACTGCGGAAATGTCTCTTACCTCATCGTGAACATAATGTTCTACAATTTTTGTCGAACTATATTTTCCACACCACACATCTTTTTGTCAAACAATGGTTGCGGGCCATCTATCGCACTCTGGTAGAAGCAGATGCGTCACTCAATATGCTTTTGACCAACCCAAATAAAGTTAAGCAACTAATCTACCACAATGATTGGATTAAGACCCAAATCAAATATCTCCAATACAAATCTGCAATGCCTGGGAATTTCAGACACAAGAGGTTGGGATATATAGAACCCTATCTCTTAAAATTCCCCTGTAAGAAAATAAGTTCAGGCATTCTTAGAATGTGCTTTAACCTATGGCACACTCGCGAACTCCTGGCTCAACGTAAGTGTAGCGAGGAGGTAGCAACTTTCTGCAGGTATTGTTGTGACATTGAGGCAACAGAAACTTTAGAGCATATACTGTCGCTATGCCCTGCACTAGTTCAAGAGCGCCAGAAATTTTTATCATGGCATTGCAGCTACTTGGGGAATTTAGAATCATCGGAAAGATGGTCTACATTACTGTGTACGACCAAGGTCTCCCTCCAAATTGCAATTGTTAACTTTCTTTATGGAGTGAATCTGATCTGTTAAACAACTGTTGTCCCTTTTCAAGGTCGGTGCCTACTGCCTTTATGCCTTTATGTATGAGTAGAACGTTAGAATTCCCCTCTTTCCTGATCCTTTTTCCTTTTCCTTCTCCTTTTTCCTCTGTTTCTTTGTTGTTTGTGCTTTATTTATTGAATATTTTTTTTTCTTTCTTGTCGTTTTAATGAGTATTGTATAACATATATATGCACTAACCCAATCTTTCCCAATCATAATGAGTTTTCTTCTTAATTTTGTACATTTTAAGAATATTTGTATGTAAAGTTTTGTATTGAAAAGTTGATTTATTTCAACGATATCAATAAAAAAAAAAAAAAGAAATACCTACTAATAGATTGATCTAATCATTTCTTTTCATTGTTATCACTATTAAATAATCAAGAAAACTCATTTTTTTAAAAGAAACAAACGAGCAAATCCTCTGCTGTTCCAGGAAGTGATACAGATCTCTTGCTTGCTCTCTGGCGTGGACTGTTGGGATGGCAAGATAGGCGGAACCTGAAGAGCACGAGCCAACCAATTCCACTTTTCCTCCCCCTCCCCCAGGAGAGGTTTAGCTTCAAGGTACAGCCAATATTCACATAAGAAGTGCCTTCCCTGCTAAAGCCCTGCAGGAAAATCGACTGTATGAGGCTGGTCCCTTATTCTGACCTTCTGTGTGCATGAATAGGAACCCAAACATTGCTTTTATAGAGCACCAGCAGTGCATGGAGATAAGAATATCAATGAACATTGGGGAGACCTAAAACTATTGGGGTCATATTTTCAGGAGCCCATCTGGGACGCTCTCAAGATATCACACATGCATAATGAGGCCCTGTGTTCCATGATTGTATCATAATACAGATATTATAGTGTGTTACCGCTTACTGTTGCCTGCATCTTCTTAAAAGTGCTTTTCAATGATGCCCCTTTCTTATGTGCAAACGCATCTCCCCTCCATTACCTGGTCCACCTGCACCAACATGATCAATCGTTGAAACTTTGTGAAGGCACCCTGACAAGGGACTGCCTCCGCTGTCCGTAGTTTTGCTCTCTGTGCGGCACTTCTGGTCGAAGTGGCAGATCAACCAAGTAAATACAAATATAAACATTATGTTATGTTACTATGTTTTATACTGTGGCAAATCACCAAAGTAGCAGTTTCAAAGCACCCACACTTGTCCATGGAAACTGTTCCCCCAACTGAGTGAAATAGACTTTAGTCTTCTGGGAAGGTGCGCTAGAGGGAAGTAAGAGGGAGAGAAAGAAAGTAAGAGGGAGAGAAAGAAGAGAAGAAGGTTTCAGATGCAGGTAGAAAGTGGGTGGCGGAAAGGCTTTGCAGTAGTGTGGTGGGCACAACGTCCTTACATCGACAGTCTATTTTTTTAAGGGTTTTTTACACATTATTTTGCCAGAAAAACTAATCGAAAAATATAGCGGTGGTGAGAAAGTATATATAAGTGGTGGGGGTGGTGGTCGGGAATAGTTAAAAAACAATATGGGATTGGTGGTATGGGTGGGAACCTCCAAAAATAAAAATAAATCAATTTCAATGAGTTTTTTCAGTAAAAAATCTATGTTAAAAAAGCCATTGAACTAAGGACTGTCGATGAAATGACATAGAACCTATAGAGATAAAACACAAAAAAGTATCTGTTGGGTTAATATGAACTGTGGGATTCTAAGGCCGTTTTGGAACAATTAGCAGTTCAAGTTTGAGTAGTGTTATGTGGGTGAGGGTATTGGCAGATATTTCTGCTTAAAGCACCTTATCAAGAACAAAATTGAGCAAGGTCATGAGCTACCTGACTGCTGAACGAAGGGCGAACACACTCCTTTGTGGGTTACACCTTCGCGAGGTGGACACCAAATACTGTGAATAGATTCTGACAAAAATGTGACAGGACAATTCTGAGCATTGCAATTGGATTTTTAATAAAATTGCAGTTAGTGTTGTAGATACACTTGACTAGGAGCAACATAAGATATATCAGCATTTACACATTTTCACGGTATAGTACCCAATTCATAGGTAACAAATGTCGAATATTTGTAGCGTCTTTCTATTGCTTCTACGTCCACTAGGGAGTCCTTGGGAAGGAGACCAGTGGACTTAGTGAGGTAATAACATATTAAATAGCACAAATGCGTCAAAACAATATAGGGTTGAACAACAACAACACACACAATATAACAAGTCAACACGACAGTGTTTCGGCCAAAAGGTGAGCTGGAATGAGCTCTGATGGTGTGGCCTTCATCAGGGCGAGATATTCCATAGACAGAAATATCTTATGAGGTCTGTTGGAGTAAACAGATGAGAGTGTTTTAGGAGTGAGCACATTCGTATATATCTAGCAGAGGTAGATGACTAAGTACAAAACGGAACCGGTGCTTACCGGAACTTGGGAGCGCAGTGGCTCAAGGAGTAGCAGTGTAAAAAATACACTGGAAGGATTTCAAGGTCCTAGGTGTGGCCATTCCTTTGGAAGTAGGAAGGATACATGGGCTGTGATAAGCCATTGAAGTTGAGGAGGGACTGTAAGCCTGAAAAGAGTGGCTTAAGCTTACCTATGGGTGGCCTGTTCCCGGGAGTAACTTCATGGAACAGGGTGGTGTGGTGAATACGCAATGTGGACCGCAGGCGTCGATGGCTGCCGAAAGATAGACAATGGAGGCTCAAACCATGGGCCTCGGGGTATCCCGAGTACGAAGGTGCACGTGAAAGCTGGTGATGCGTGCACGGCCTCGAGCCTGTTGTGCCAGGAATAATGGATGGCACAGGATGCGCCATGCGCGTGGAATTTGAAAAATGCATGCAGGCCATCGATGGTTAAAAAGGTGCCTATGCCAGAATCCAACAATGGACGTGTGCTCGGATTCACTTAGGAGGATGTGCTCATAGGTGCTTATGCACTTCTCCCTGAGGTGCGGAATGGAAAAGTTGGCACCCTGGTGGGGGAGTCTGTGATCCTGAGGGCGTAGTGTCATGCCAGTGATCGGGCCAGTGATTAGTGGAATAGTGGTAGCTGGTATGCGTGCCTAAAATGGTGGACAGGCTTTCGCAAACCTGTATGACAGGCAGAATGATGGTGAAGTATACATAGTTAGTGCTACAGCGTGCACGTGCCCTTACCTTGAGGTGAAAGAAGGAGTGCTGCAGAGAGTGATCTGTCGGCAGTCGCGGTACCCAGGATGCACACAGTGTGAGCAGGGGAGCTGACTGGGGAAAGATATGGCAAGCGGCCATGTTGGGGTACGCGCATGCGGGGCTGCCCGAGTGAGTGTCTGTGCTGTACTCAGACCTCGCTAGTGGGCAATGTAGACAAGTGTACGTGGGGGAGCACGTAGTGGGAGCCAGATTACATAAAGTCTGATTCATGTGCGCGCTGCCTAGGGATACTGTCCATAATGGGGCAGGCGGACAGAGGACGCCTGTGTGCCGGCACAGAGGGCACTGATTGGCGGAATGAAACGGCATGGTGTGGAGCGGGTCTGGTCATGATAATACCCCATTGTTCCACAACAGCCAGCGTAGCACTATTGTTGAAAAGGATGTTTCTTGCCTGGTTGTTCAAAATGAATATGTCAACAAAACAACGTTTTTTGCACATGTCATAACATACATCAAGCGGTAAGAAAAGTGGTTAGCCATAGTGTAGAGAGGGTCTAGTTATAATAATACCCAATGACTCCACAACAGACAGTTTCGCACTGTTATTAAAAAGGACAGTTTAGCACTGTTATTAAAAACAAGATTTCTTGCCTAGTTGTTAATAATGAATATGTCAACAAAACACTCTGTTTTACATAACACATGTCAAAACACATATATTAAGCGGTAAGCAAGCGGTTAACAATAGACCCTTGTAGCAAATGGGTGCGGCTACAAGGGAGCAAGTTCAGGTTCAAGTCCTGGGTACAACGGTACTACGTGACAGCAGTCCAGTGTGGACCCAGTATAAAAAGTGAGCTCAGGAACTGGAAACACTCATGGTGGCGGACATACTATTTCTGGGTTATAAGAAGTGTTTCCACTCAACGCAGATATTGAGACCTTTCTGGACCTAGTTCAGTTTATGTACCCATGTTTTTTCTAAACGGGTCAAGATTCTGTCGACATCTCCACCTCTGGTGGTGGAGGTAACTTTCTGTATCACCAACCATTTCAAGTCCATGTTGGTGTGATTTTTCTTGACAAGGTGGTCTATGAGAGGTTTGTCAGGTATTTTGTTCTTTATGCACGAGCGGTGCTCGCAGATCCTGGTTTTGACTGGTCTCATGGTTTTGCCCATGTAGAGGAGTCCGCAGGGGCAGGTTCTGATGTATATGACCATTTTGGTGTTGCAATTTGTGTGGTCCTGCAGGGTCCAATTGACGTCGTTGTATTGGAATACTTTTGTTGTTTCAGTGAATTAGCATACAGTGCATTTACCACACCGGTAGTGGCCTTGTACGAGTGGTAGATTCCACAGGGTTTTGGTTGGCTTGGCTGGTTCAATGAAAGTATGTACCAATGATTCTCTGATGTTGTAATTTTTTTTAAGGCAAACAGTGGGACTTTTTGTAGTGATCCAGTGTTTCTGATGATAGGCCAATGTAGTTTAATGGTATTTTTGATCAGGTTGCTGAGTGGGCTGTAGGTGGTGACACACACTAATCTGTCTAGTTCTTTTTTGGTTGTTTTTGTCAGACATATCGTGCGGTCCGTATTAGAGGACCGCTTCTTTGCGTGTTTGATGGCTTTTTTGGGATATCCTCTGCCTGAAAGCTGTGTTTGAAGATCAGTGGCATGTTTTTCAAAAGTCGTGCGATCGGTGCAGTTTCTTCTGATCCGGAGAAATTGTCTGTATGGTAAATTGTACTTCAGACTCTCCGGGTGCTAACTCTCAAAAGGAAGCAAGGTGTTTCTGTCAGTTGGTTTGCGAAACAGTTCCGTGTGTAGATGATCTCCGGATCTGTAGATGTGTAGATCTAGGAAGTCGATCCTGTGGAAATCCCAATGTATGGTGAATCTGATGTGTTGATTGTGCCGGTTGAGCCATAGGTGGAAAGCCATTCGATCTTCTGAATTGCCTTGCCAGATGAGTAGAACATCGTCAATGTATCTCTTCCATAAGATGAGGTTCTGTTTGAAGGGATTGTTGGCTGACATGATGTGCTCTGTTTCGTAATGGGCCATGTAGAGGTTCGCTATGTTGAATGCGAACGTGGCACCCATGCTAACACCTTTGATCTGTTTATACAACTGGTCTCTGAAGAGGAAGAAGTTTTCGGTCATTGCCAATCTGACATATTCCAGTATGAACTCGGGGGGGGCAGCCGAGATGTTGTTTCTGGTATCGAGAAAGAGTTTCAGTACTTCCAGGCCTTCTTGCTGGGGTATTAATGTATATAGAGCTTCCACATTCAGAGTGGCCAGGATGAATTCTGGTTTCATGGTGATATCATCAAGCATCAGGATAGTATCTGTGCTATCCTTGAGGTAGGAGGCCATTTTGTTGAAGAAGGGTTTGAGGAAAAAAACAGTATACACAGATAAGGGTTCGAGTATTGAATCACAAGCGGAGACAATGGGTCTGCTGGGTGGATTGATGAGGTTCTTGTGTACCTTCAGTAGTATATAGAAGGATGGGATGCGCGGATGGTTTTTGTTCAAAAATCGATGTTCATGGTCGCATATCCAGGATTCTTGTCGGGCGTGGTTGGTCAGGCTCAAAATTTCCACCTGTAGCTCTTTAGTGGGGTCTCTTTGTAGAGGTAAATAGGCATCAGTGTCACTCAGCAGGTTTAGGCATTCCTTGTTGTAGTCTGTAGTGTTGGAGATTACAATACCACCACTTTTGTCGGCTGGTTTGATCGTAATGGCGTGGTTAGCTTTAAGTGAAGTAAGAGCCTTTCTTTCTTCTGTGGATAGATTGTCTGGTTAGAAATTCCTCGGTGTGAGTCCTTTCTGGATGGCACTGGTTACCATTTTCTCGTAGGTTTCAAATTCACAAGGAATGGTGTACGGGGTGGCATAAATGTGGATTTAATTTTTAATCCTGTGGTATTGTCCTTGCCCTTATCCGGTGAGTTGATTCCGGATGGTGAATGTTCAGGTAGATATACCTCGAAGAAATATATGAGGCGTATGTTGCTGAAGAAGCGTTTGAGTTCGACCTCTGTATTGAATGCCTGAGCTTTGGTCGCGGGGACAAATGATAATCCTTTTTCCAGGAGGTTTATTTCTGTGGTAGTCATTATGTGGTCGGATAAGTTGAAGATTGGAATCCTCTCTGTTGCCCTTGGTGGTTGCACCACTGGCGGGTGCGCATTTGTTGTCCCTGTTGTGCTGGTCTCCTCGTTGGGGGCCCTCGCTGCATGCCCCTGGGAAAAAAAGGTTGCTGTTGGTGCTGTTGATTGCCTTGGCCTCCACTTGCACTCCCACTGCTGCTGGATGAAATACCTGAAAAAGTGACGCCACGATTTCTTCTGTTGTAGTTGCCTTGTTGTTGGATTCCCGTGTAATAGTTTTCTCGAAATTAAGGGTAGGTTTTATTCTCGGCGTAGTTTTGTAGGTCCTTTTTAAATTTTTGTGCCTTTCTTTCGATGGTGATAGCTTTGAATTTGTCGATTTCAGCCTCTAGCTTCTCAAGTTTTAATTTGGCATCTTTGATGGTGGCATCCTCTTGGAATTTCTTTTCCATTTCCATGAGTTCAGCTCCTTGCTTTTTGCATTCCTCACCGGCTGTATCGATGACAAGGATAAGCCAGTCGCGGCTACATTTATTGCCGACACCGCTTAAGTTTTTGGTAAATTTGGGGTTATATGTGAATACACAAGGAATATTTTTCACTTGTAGCCCCTCTGGTATTATGCCTGCTTTGAGATATTCCAGCATGAATTTACCATGCATTTCGGTGCAAATGAGTTTCTTCTTCTTTTGATTGATGTTTTCTAACTCATCTTTAGCCAGGCCGAGTGTAAGGATGCCATCTTGGTTGCTGAGAGTGGAAGTTGTCCCAGGAGTTTTTTTAAAATAGTCGTCTGTGTATGACACAATATTGACATTCTCCATGGTGCTGGTTACGATGGAGAGGGTGCTGTGTTATCTGGTTTCTTTCTTTTTTTTAAAAACAAAGATTCCCTGACGGACAAGGAATGATTGTAGAAGCCCACAGCCGCGGACTGTACTCTGGAACAATTGTCAAAAAGGGCACCTGGTTGATGCCTTGCTCTACCCAGGTAGGTAGCAACATATCAAGAACAAAATTGAGCAAGGTCATGAGCTACCTGACTGCTGAACGAAGGGCAAACGCACTCCTTTGTGGGTTACACCTTTGCGAGGTGGACACCAAATACTGTGAATAGATTCTGACAAAAATGTGACAGGACAATTCTGAGCACTGCAATTGGATTTTTAATCAAATTGCAGTTAGTGTTGTAGATACACTTGACTAGGAGCAACATAAGATATATCAGCATTTACACATTTTCACGGTATAGTACCCAATTCATAGGTAACAAATGTCGAATATTTGTAGCGTCTTTCTATTGCTTCTACGTCCACTAGGGAGTCCTTGGGAAGGAGACCAGTGGACTTAGCGAGGTAATAGCATATTAAATAGCACAAATGCGTCAAAACAATATAGGGTTGAACAACAACAACACACACAATATAACAAGTCAACACGACAGTGTTTTGGCCAAAAGGTGAGCTGGAATGAGCTCTGATGGTGTGGCCATCATCAGGACGAGATATTCCATAGACAGAAGTATCTTATGAGGTCTGTTGGAGTAAACCAGGAGTTGCAGCAGTCCTCTTCTTTCCTCTCCTCTTCGGTTCTTTCGTTCCAGTGGTCGACTCTGCTTTCCAAGTCCCATAGACCTGCTTTTAAACAGTTTTCCCCCATTAATTCCTGCCTGGCTGTCACTCACACAGCATGGTGGCTGTCCTTGCCGGACAGCCAGCCGGCCAAACACGCCAGAGTGCATTCAGGTCTCCTAGGAGACTAAGCACAGGGAGTTTCGGGCACCTCCCTCACATTCTGTCCACCCCAGACACTCAGACGCCAGAGGAAGGCTTCCGCACTGAAGCCTGCCAAAGGCCAACGAACAAAGGGACCAAACCTGGTTTGGTGCGCAGAGACAAACACAAGAAGGACCTTTCCTAAAAGAAATGGTGAAAAAAGATGACCGGAATCTGTTTTTACAGATAGGTCTCGGGCGCCTTATTGGAAAACATGGCTGACCCGATTTTTAGCTACCGTTGTTAGCGGTCGGGAAAAATCGTGGTAGTTTGATCTAAACCACTGCAACTGGCCATTTAAAGTCAGAAAGGGTAACATTTTACTGTTACATGATTGTTTTGACCAAGGGGAAGCGAGGCAACCTCTCCAACACTCTATAGGAAGATAGTATGTGCTGGGTCAGTAAATTTAAAGAGACTGGTAAAGTCAATTTAACTTTACATACTCTGGGAGATGGTAGTCAGTCTCAGAGAAGGTATCTGAACCTTGGGAAGTCTGAAAGACAACCCTGTGCCACTGCACTGAAGGTGCTGTGTGACACACAGAAACGGATGATGCCTGTGGAGTTGTGTTAAAACTCCATAACCAAAGAACACAAAAGTAATAAACACATCAAAATACATGAAAGAGTGGGAAAAAAGGCTCATACTCCTTCCAGGTAAAAAATCAAATCCTCGAAATCCAGCAAAGTTGCTGGGAGTCACAAAAGGTAAGGGAAATTAGCACATGTTGAGAATTCTCCCTAACACTCGTCCCCCCCAGACTAAGGGACATGAGGATTTAATCCACGCCTGGATGAATCTCCTTACTCCAGTCGGTCAAATATCCTGGAGAGACCATCAGCATTTTGGTGGTGACATCCCGACCTGTGTTCAATGGTAAAAGCAAACCCTTCCAGGCTGATTGACCATCTCAGTAGCTTTGGGTTTTCCCCTTTCATTTGCATCAACCATTTCAAGGGTTGGTGGTCAGTTTGAATCACAAAAGTAGATCCATACAAGTATGGTCTAAACTTCTTCAATGACCACACAATAGCAAAGCGTTCATGCTCAATAGTTGCCCACCTTGTTTCTGGTTCCTTCAGCTTCCTACTGATGAAGCAAATAGGGTGCTCCCTACCTTTCTCATCCAGTTGACTAAGGACTGCACCTATACCTGTATTTGAAGCATGTATCTGCACAATGAAGGTTTGGTTATAGGCAGGAGCTCTTAGGACTGGAGCTTGACAAAGGGCTTTCTTTAGGCCTTCAAATGCTTGAGTGCACTCCACCTGACCTTTTTAGGGAATTTGGGAGAGGAGATCACATTCAAGGGAGAAGCTATGGTCCTATAGTTCTCTATGAAGTTCCTATAGTACCCAGTGAGGCCTAGGAAGGCTCTTGCGTTGTTTTGAGTAGTAGGGGTGGCCCAGTTTTGGCTCTATTACCCCAAGATCAGGCATCTTGTTGACCTCCTCCTTTATGTGGGATCTTACATGATCTGACATCCTGTAACCTCTGTTTTGACAGGTAAAGAGTCACCAGTTTGAATATCATGCTGGCCCCAAGGGGTCAAGCATGGTGATAGTGAAAACAGGGAGGTAAACTGATTTAACAGAAACTTGCACTCCTGCTGTTGTTCAGGTGTCAAACTAGAAGAGAGATTAACTCCTTCTATCTTCTCATCTAAAGGCTGGCCTCTGTGTAGGTCAGGTAGAGGTTCACTCTCCTCCTCCTCTTGAGCTGAAGCTAGAAGCAAAGCTCCCACTTCTGGTCTTGAGACATAAGCTTTTAAACGGTTGGTGTGAAAGACTCTGGGAGCCTCCTTAGGATTGCCTAAATCCACCAGATAGTTGACCTCTCCAAGTTTACCCACAACCTTGAAGGGTCCTATCTATTTGTCCTGTAAGGCCCTCTGCCTTGTAGGTACCATAGCTAGAACTAGCTGGTCTTGAGTAAACTCAACCATGTTGGCCTTCTGGTCATGCCAATGTTTCACCAGAGCCTGACCTGCTTTCATGTTGTCTGATGCTTCTGTCATCATGTGTGACATTCTCCTCTGGAGACCTATCACATAGTCAGTGGCTCTCACTGGCTTGGGGGATGGAGCACTCTCCAACCCCTCCTTAATTAGGTCCAAGGAGCCTCTAACTGGATGGCCATAAAGAAGTTCAAAGGGACTAAATCCAACTCCCTCCTGAGGGACTTCTCTATACACAAAGAGAAGACATGGCAGTAGAAGTTCCCACTTTCTTTTAAGGGGTTCCTCTAAAGCACCTATCATGTTCTTCATTGTACGGTTGAAGCTCTCTACCAATCCATTTGTCTGAGGATGGTAGGCAGTTGAGAACTTGTAAGTTACTCCCCGGTTTTTCCACATGGCCTGCATGTAGTGGGAAATAAAATTGGATCCATTGTCAGAGATAACTTCCTTAGGAAAAACTACTCTGGTAAAAATACCAAGTAGGGCCTTAGCAACAGCCTGAGCTGTAACAGTTCTCAAAGGTATTGCTTGGGCGAGGATAGCTAGTAGCATGGTCTACTACAACCAGGATAAACCTGTTTCCTGAAGATTTGGGAGGGTCTAAGGGTCCAACAATGTCGATTCCTACCCTCTCAAAATGAACTCCCACCAAGGGAGAGGTACTCCACTCTTGCCAGGGGTTTGGCAAGTGTGACAGCTCCTACAGAACTTTTCTACGTCAGACCCCAATTTAGGCCAGTAGAAATATTCTGGTTTTCTTAAAACTTAAGTGACCAGCCAAAGGTATCTCATGGGCTAACTGTAGGAACTGGAGTCTGCTTACAAGAGGCACTACAAGTCTTCTGTAGTCCCCTAGGATAGACTCAGTCGGTTCACTGTAGAAGAGGCTTTCTTCCCAGTATAACCTATGCTTCCCTGGCTCTTGCCCATCCAGCTGGGAAGCTGTCTGTTGGTGAAGACCTTCAAGACTAGGACACTCTCTTTGACCTCTGCTGAGGTCTGCCCTACAGGGTCCACCTTCTGCCAGTAAAGACTGCAGCTCAGGATGGTCTGCAGGATCCAGATCTCCAACAGGAGCAAGGTCCTCTTCCAGCTCTGATTCCTCAGTAGCTGATGCAACCACACAAGGGTGTTCCACACACTCAGCCTCAGCTGATGGAGGGATCACAAGTGTGTTCTTGGACAGTCCTCTCTGGGATGTCCTGGTTGGTAGCACAGGAGTGCTGGCTGGTTTCTTCCTGGAGGTTTTATGTTGCTCCCTTTTCTCTTCTTAGAAATTGCATTCAGTAGGTCCTGTGGACTGGGAGATATAGTTTCCTCTATAATCTCCTCTGGAGAGCTCCTTAAGGTACTTTCCCTGGCCTTCCTAGTCTGCTCCTATTTCCTTTCGCTGGGAGGCCTGGGGGTACTTGATACAACTCCAAGAGTTTTTAAGTCATTCCCCAACAGGACTCTCCCAGGTACTTCCCTCTGCACACTTACAGGTATCTTGACAGTGATATCATTACACTGAATGAGAGCTGGTAACTGTGGAAGCATTTGGACAGGGCCTCCAGCAAGCTTAGTTAGGAATGTGGGTGCCCTAGCAACATCCTCTTCCTTGAAAAATGATTCATCAACTACAGTTATGCTGGCCCCTGTGTCTCTAATGACAGGTGTCACCTGAACATTAACAAGAACACTGTCTTTGTAATACTCTTTAGTATTGTCTGGAATAGAGTTACACACATCTAAGTTCTGCTGTTCTCACAGGCCCAGGGATACTAAAGAAACACTGGCTGACACTTTCATGGGTCCCTCAGCCAGTAAGTGAAAGTTTCCACTTGCCATTGGTACTTCATCCACTGAGGAGAAGGCTAATGAGACAGTGTGGACCCCTGAAGGTTTACCCTTACATCTGGGATCCCCTTTCACATGGTCAGTTGACCCACAAGCATAACATTTACCAAATGTTTTTATGTATGGGGGTTTGTTCTGACCTCCTTCTGGTTTGTCCCCAGAAGGTACACTAGCCTTATTTGGTTTCCCTTGTGGCTTACCCTTGTTATGTTTGTGGCCCTCTTTTGCAAAGGAAGTATTTGAATTCTCTTTGGTATCTTTCTTGTGCTGCTTCCCCTCATCCTTCTTCTTAGTTACCCCAGAATCCTTGTGGGTAGCCCTGTTGGCAACCCACAAGTCAGCAGCCCTTGCTAACTTCTTTAGATCAATTTCCTTAGAGTCAGCCAAGCGCTGTCTCAGCTCAGGAGAGCAGGCATCATAAATAGATTCCAACATAAACATATTTCTCATACCTTCATAAGTGTTCACTCTGTAACCCTTAACCCATCCATCTAGGTTTTTCAAACATTCAGTCACCCAGGTAGCCCAAGGGGTACCATCATGCTTTTTGAGGGTTCTAAACCTCTTAAGATACTGAGAAGGGGTCTTCCCAAATCTAGCTATCAAAGCTAGCTTCACAGTTTCATACTCCATTCTGTCTATATCCCCCAACTCCATTACCACATCAGTTGCAACAGGGGGGAGTCTAGAAAAAAGCCAACGAATAGGCTGATTCCCTGTAATGTCTTGAATACCATGGTTATATTCAAAAGCAGCCAACCAATCCAAAATATCATGCTTAACCTTATATATACTTACTGCATCTTGGGCATGCAAGGCCTATTAGGACTGGAAGACCTAGAGGACTCTGGGAGAGAACCAGTTTCAAGAGACAACTTTTTAATTTCAAGGGCATGATTCAATTTACTTTCTCTGAGTCTAAGCTCTTGATGCTTGGTTTCAGTTTGAACTTGGATTCTTTTCAATTCTAACTCCAGTCTCGTATTTTCAAGTGAGACAAATTCAGGACATAGGTTTGGACCTGATGGGGTCCTGTGGACAAAGGTTGAGGCCTATGAGCAGGTAGAGGTAAGGCAGGGCCTACATTGTGAGACTCTTCTGCCTCATCTAACTCATCACCAATATTAGAGATGGGCTCTGACATATTATTTATTTATTTATTTATTTATTCAGATTTGTAGAGCGCACATCAGCCCGTGGGCATCGTGGCGCTTGTTACAGACAATATCTTAGTTACATAGGATACAGTAATTAGATACAATACAGAATTTACAGTGGACATATTATCATCATCATCAACATTTCCACATTTCCACATTTGCTGCAGGTGTGGGGTTTTCAGACCCACTCCTCAGACTTTGGTATTCTAACAACTTTTCTATCAATTCAACCTTTTTGCCTTTTACAGTGAGATTCCTAGTTTTACACATATCTCTCAATTGATCAACAGTTAAAGTCACTAGGGTCTCCTGTCTGTAGCTTTCCATATCAGCATTGATAAAACAATTGCTTTTCTAGTGTTGCTTTGCCTTGGGAGGATTATTTGAACAAAAGTAAAAGTAGCACTCTAAATGTAACAAGTATACTTTATCCTCACCGCTGTACACCAGTTTTAGGCAGAAACACCTGCAGTACCCTTGGGGACCACTACATGCAATTAGAACTACAAGTGTAAGCACAATTTCACCTTTGGTACAAGCCTGTACTACACACTAAAGTGGTAGCGATGGCTGAGCAGCCAGACTAATCTCAAGAGTTTTAAAGTGAGCAGTAGAACAAGTTACACAAAGGACCAACTAATACAGTGATTCAAGTAAACACTTACTCAAGGTTTCTTGGTAAAAGAATATACATTTATTTACTCAGTCAGTCAGAAAACATTACTCTAACATAAGCAGTTCAATATCACACACTAATACACCACAAAAGTCCAACCGGTAAGTAAATGAACAAGTTTAGCTCCAAAATGAAGTGGGAGCAAAATGGCACTTCAGATACTTAATAAAGGAGGGAAAAGACAAGGTTATAAGAATAGACAGCCCAAATACATTCAAAGGCAGGGCAAAGGGTTTCAGTTAAATACAACCAGCAATTCTTCTCAATAGGCCTGGGCCAAAGTCAATGGTTCAGAGTCTTTTGTATAGGATACCGCAGTTCTGGTACATAACGGTTAAGTCTTTGCCACAGATTTTGAAAGGATTTGGCTAGGCGAAAAGTTTGACGAATGTTAAGGGAAGGACAAGCCTTCGTAGTGGAAGAAAGTTTCAGGCACTTTCTCGATGGCGAAAAGATTTCCGGACCGCGTTTGCACAGTACCTTGTCAATGAAGAAAGCTGTATCCGAGGCAGTTGTTCCTGGCAGTTCGAGCAGATCTCTGTTCCTGAGCTTCAGTCGTGGGGACAAGAAGGAGGATGTCGCGAGGTTCCTGCACTGCACAGGGAATAGGCCAAAAGCTGTAGCAAGACATTGGTTTAAGGTGTGAGTGCCTTAAAGTACACAAGCTGGTTTCCTTCCCTCTGGCTATCTGGTTTTCAACAGCACTCTGATGACAATTCGACCAGATGGGGACAGTGTCCAGGTGGCTTGCGAGTTGGTTGTTCTCACCAAACTCAAGGGAAGAAGTTAACCGTGAAGGGCTTCTCTGTCGTTGTAGTTTCATGCAATTTGGACCTGGAGCAGGGCTTCACCGGTCATTCAGGAGTTGCAGCAGTCCTCTTCTTTCCTCTCCTCTTCGGTTCTTTCGTTCCAGTGGTCGACTCTGCTTTCCAAGTCCCAGAGACCTGCTTCTAAACAGTTTTCCCCCATTCATTCCAGCCTGGCTGTCACTCACACAGCAGGGTGGCTGTCCTTGCCGGACAGCCAGCCGGCCAATCACGTCAGAGTGCATTCAGGTCTCCTAAGAGACTAAGCACGGGAGTTTTGGGCACCTCCCTCACATCGTGTCCACCCCAGACACTCAGGCGTCAGAGGAGGGCTTCAGCACTGAAGCCTGCCAAAGGCCAATGAACAAAGGGACCAAACCTGGTTTGGCGCACAGAGACAAAGACAAGAAGGACCTTTCCTAAAAGAAATGGTGAAAAAAGATGACCACAGTCTGTTTTTACAGATAGGTCTTGGGCGCAATGTTGAAAAACATGGCTGACCCAATTTTTAGCTACTGGTGTTAGCAGTCGGGAAAAATCATGGTAGTTTGATCTAAACCACTGCCACCAGCCATTTAAAGTAGGAAAGGGTAACATTTTACTGTTACATGAGTGTTTTGACTCAGGGAAGCTAGGCAACCCCTCCAGCACTCTATAGGAAGATAGTGTGTGCTGGGTCAGTAAATTGAAAGAGACTAGTAAAGTCAATTTAACTTTACATACTCTGGGAGACGGTAGTCAGTCCCAGAGAAGGTATTTAAACCTTGGGAAGTATGAAAGACAACCCTGTGCCACTGCACTGAAGGTGCTGTGTGACACACAGAAAAAGACGATGCCTATGGGGTTGTGTTAAAACGCCACAACCAAAGAACACAAAAGTAAAACACACATCAAAATACATGAAAGAGTGGGGAAAAAAAGGCTCACACTCCTTCCAGACAAAAAATCAAATCCTAGAAATCCAGCAAAGTTGCTGGGGCTCTCAAAAGGTAAGGGAAATTAGCACATGTTGAGAATTCTCCCGAACAACATCGATGGATAATGAGGACACAGCTCTGAAGGTAAGGATACCCCTGTTCCTTATTTACATTATTGGCTGCATATTCACTGCCTGGAGGCATAGGATGCTCTCCCAGAGGTAGGTGGAAAGTGCCCTGAGCTAGGAAGTTTCATTGCCCAGTTATATACAAGGGGCAGAGGCCCCCTCTCAGTCCCGCCCTGATCTGCAAGCTGTTTCTCTGGTAGATGTGAAAATCAGACCCCCACACTGACAGGAAGGTCTGCAGCCCCCAGGGAGATTAGGTAAGTGTCTGCCCTGGCCCCCTGTGCAATTACACCATCACTGGCCTGATGTGCCCCAGGTGAGTCTTGCAGATGATGTCAAGTGGGGGGAGTTGTCTGCCTCTGCTAGAGCTATTGCCATTGCATTACAAGTCCAGTGTCTTTTGCCTCTTCACTTCTTCTTAAAGAAGCTCCCATCGGCCCCTTCATGGCGTGTAGGGCACTGGTTATAGACCTGTTGCAAGTTCTTCTTTCTGATCTTCCTACTGACTTTTATATGTAAACACTTGTTTCAACGCTCCATTTGGGTGGATGTTTTCTTTCATTTTCCTGCCATGCGCCTCATGTATGAAATGTTTTTCAAGATTAAACAAATAGGTATTTTTATATCACTGATTAACATTTTCCAAATGGAACTCCTGTGATCCAGCGCCGGGCCCCCATTGCCTCATTCGCCCTGGGTCAGCTGCCCAGCGATGACGAATGCCAGGACCCATGAGTACCCTCGCCAGGGTGGCGCTATCATACATGGCACAGTGTTGTGCTGGCAGCAGCCACGCTGGCCGACGGTAAAGTCCAAGCGTGTGCAGTGTCTTGGAGTCACTGGGAGGCATTCTCCACCCCCCATCTCCCTCCCTCGCCTTGGGCGAGCTGCCCAGCGATGACGAATGCCAGGGCCCATGAGTACCCTCGCCAGGGTGGCGCTATCATACATGGCACACTGTTGTGCTGGCAGCAGCCACGCTGGCCGACGGTTGAAGTCCAAGCGTGTGCAGTGTCTTGGAGTCACTGGTGTGGTGTCACGTGCCAACTGGGAGGCATTCTCCGCCCCCATCGATTGGGAAAGGCCCTGCCCCATTCTGCATAAATGCCAGCAGGGGAACATGCTGGGCATCAGGTGGAAGCCAGCAGAGGTGCAGGGCCAGCAGAGGTGAGGAGGGGTCCCCATGCAGGCTCCCCGGTGCACTTTGATTGGTGGGAGGGGATAGAATCGGTGCGGTGGGCGATCGCCCACACATATGCTGGGGGTGAAATGGATGGGCGAGGGTGCCCTGGGGGGGCACAGACCCCGCAGCCATGTGAGGGTCTTCCAACACCCGCCCTCTCCCAGCCAGAGTGGGATTTCTCACTCCCATGGAGTTGTTGGGGTCTCCCGCAGAGTAGTGAGTACCACCGGGCCCAGGCATTGTGGCTGTGGGTGTCCAAAGCCCCACACAGGGGCCCTTGGAGTTGCTGCCTAGATGATCTCATTATTGTGTTGTGATGTTCGTGTCGTGGACTCTGCCTCCTCTGGGTGCAGCTCAGCTGGGCCTTGTTTGGGGCTGATTGGAGAAATAGGTGAGTGTTCACGGACCTGTTACAGAGCAGAGTTGCTTTTAGTTTTTGGCCCAGGGAATTCTAGAAGCTGCTCTGGACATGGAGCACTGGGAAGGGTAGGGGAAGGTTAGAGGGGAAGGCAGGTGGGGGAGGGGGGATAGCTTTGGCTTGTGCCCGCACAGTTGGGACAGAGAGACGAGGGATTGCTGGATTTGCAGGGCAGGGGTTGGAATCTTTGGAATTTGTTGATTGGAATCATTCCATAGAGGCATTGCCCACCAATTACAACTGGTCTCTAGGCGGTTGCATAGTACCCCAGATGTTTTGGACTTCAGCTCCCAATATCCATAGCTGCTAGAGTAAGAGGTGGTGTATCATGGGAGTTGTAGTCCAAAATACCTGGAATTCTATCTACATACTAATTAACCATGTGATAAATGATGCTTGCATAGCACCGAGTATCACATACAACCATGAGGCCCTGGACACCAAGGAGCCAGATACATGCAATATAGGGTGCTTTTATTCTTTCCCTCCATTTTGCTTGGCTATAATAAGGGGCTCACAGTAAGCTTGTAGAGTGAACTGACATATTTAAAGTGTCTCCAGCAAACATCGCCAGCGCCTAGTTGGGTTGGTGATTGCCCTGGGCCTGGTTAGTAGGCAGAAGACAAGGTCTAACTAAGATGCCAATAAATACCTGTGCCATCTTAGCGCAATGCTCGTATACGGTTGGCGAGAAAGACAGCTGCCGTTGGGGCAGATGGGGCGCCAGTGCAGTCTTCTGTGGCCATGGACACGTGGCTGCCCTTCTGATAACTAAAGCATAGGGCTCCCTGGCAGTGCCTAGTCTCGAGATAATTGCCCATCACCCTGGGCACTGGGGCATTGGGAGAGGGGAGTGCATTCACTACAGGAGCACCTTGGCATCCGTCCATTGATATATATTTTGTTTTAGTTTCCAGGTGGTGAAGCACTCATTTGAAGCCAAAGATGTTCCTGAAAGCAGTTGCCATGACATTGGCCGTTCTGGCCATTACAGGTATTTACATTTTTATTTATTTTTATTTGTATCCGTTTATTAAAAACCTCAGACTCAAAACCATAAATATTCGCATTTAAAACATCTTCACACAGTTATTGCAATATAATAATTTTAGCATCATCAGCACCAAGGGATTACAAATATTATTATTAAAATAATTCTACTATTAAAATTCATCCGTCAGCCCCAAAGCTTTAAAAAAGGAAACAGGCTTAGACGCATTCCATATGTATTGGACGTGTCGCCTGATTATCGGGTTCTGGCGGGAGGTGCCGGGAATGATCGAAGATATCACACAGACTCCGGTCCAGCTCAGTCCCCAAAATTACCTGTTCAGGGACATAGGGAAGGTTTCTGAGAAAAGTAGAAGATTGTACAATGTAATATGTGTAGTAGCGAAGAAATGTATCCTTCAAGCATGGAAAAGCAAGCACGCCCCCCCCCCCTCAGACCAACTCATTAAGTCACTAACATACGTCAACGAGTGTGAAGAAACTTACATAGGAATGACGCCAACAACGAATAGACCAAAAGACATATGGGCTCCATTTAGAGCATATCTGGAGGGACCCCTGTCCGAAGGAGAGAACTCTGAAGGGGAATAGACTCTTCCCACGAGCATACACCCCAACTTCTTGTTGAAACAGTGAACTGTTAACCACGTGAATAAACTGAAATACTGTTTTGATGCATGTAATGCAGGGTCAATGTAACTCTATATTGTATACTCCAATGTAAAGGAGGTGTTAAACGGCTGTGTTGTGATCTGCAAACCAAAAAAAAAGTTTTTTAAAAAAAGGAAACAACCTTAATTACTAAAGAACTGGTTCGTCCGCTCAGAATTCTGTGCCAGAAAGAGCTGTCCTTTAGGCAAGACCCATCATGAACCAAACTGGTGAACAACTGCTCTCCTCTTTACATTTGCTTCTAATCTATTGATAAAGCTTATACATGTCGCCAAGGCCATTTGAAAGGGTGCAAGTTCCTATCGCCAGGGCGGTCCACCTCTAGCCACTATATAACCTTGGTGTTTACTGGTAGTCAATGCTATTGCGACTATGGCAGGAGCGGCGTGGAAGTACAATGACAGGGAGGTGGGCAGGAAGGATAATGTCAGGTGGACCGACCCATCACAGGGGCGTGCTCCATTGCTTGCACGTCTCACAAGGCAATAGTAGGTTTGTTCTTTTGATTTGAAGATTTGAGATCCTGCCTTCTTATTGGTTGTGGGGCTAACCAACTGACTTGGTAAAGACTGTGGCCTAGTAATACAGTATGGAAGACAATTGAACGATGCGTTCTATAGCAGGGGGCTGCAACTTGCCGCTCTCCAGATGCTGTGTACTACAACTCCCACCATCCTTCACCATCGATTATGCTTTCCAGAGCTGGTGGAAGTTGTAGTCCAAAACATCTGGAGAGTCAAAGGTTGCAGACCTTTGTTTTATAGGATTCCCCTTTCAGAGGCCACAGATCACTCTGACATCCCTGTGACATAGTTTACTATCCCACTAGGGTGGGGCCAAATAACGTCCATTGGCACACGTGTGGGTGCCCACCTGCCTTCTTTTTAGTTAAATAGCTACAGCATGGGTATCGAGTAAGACAATGGATTGACCATCTTCAACCGCCTTTATTGCACAGGGTTTTATTGTACACAGTACACATACCCAGTCGCCAATCTGATCACCTCAAGGGTACACTTCAGTATTCGGAAAGGACTCCAACCACAGAGTATCAAAAGGCCTGAATCTGTGGGTGCCTGGCTGTCCACAGCGAGCACTCACATCAGATATTCTTTAAGAGAAGAGTTATTGGTTTTTAGCAAAAGATAACCTCCTGAATCACTGTGCAGTGGGAGGTCTACTGCAAGCACCAGGGCCCTCAATGAGATAGAGTGTCCCTTCTTCCCCAGTGTATGAAACTGTGCTGAGTGTTGCCACTGGCTCTCCTTGCGGGTTTGGCATTATCTTAAAAAAACTTGAGGTAACGGAATTACCTCTTGTCTTTCCTATCTGTTGCAAACCCTCAAGGCGGTAAATACCCTGCGCTTATGCATGGAGATATACCCTACAAAAAATATGGAGACATTTCTTCCAGTGGTGATGCCTACATTTCCCAATGAAGTCCTAGGGGAGATCATAATAGGTAGTTGCCACAATTCATTATCTGGTCGGAGTTCCACAGTTACCACTTGTGGTAACTGCAATTCAATTAGGAGGAATGAGCACTGCAAATACCTCCAAATCTGTGATGCAGCCCATTGCAAAGCCATTTAACTAAATCCTATGTCGGACGCACCAGGGGTCCTAATAAATAACAGAAACTAGAGTTGCCTATGTGGTGGGTTCCCTTACGTTTATATTGGCCTCCAACCAACTGGGTGGGATAGGAGTGAGGTACATTTTTGGTCTGAATTTCTAGTGGCACGCAATTTGCCAACTTGATGGTCCTTTCACATGTTGAGTGTTTCTAATGGAAATTCCTTTACGTCACATAAGACTCACTTGAGTGCTAGTGGCAGGACCTCCAGGTGGGATTTTCTGCCTTCATTTCACACGTCGAGTATTCTGCCATTTCTGGGCCATTACTGTCACTGCAGCTCAACATAGAGTCCTGTGTACATGTTCAATAAGTGACTTTGCAAGTGGCGCCAAGAGGAGCAAAAAGGGAGGGGCCAATCTGTTGTCCAGGTGTTCCAAATGTAGAAATTTAGTCTCAAACCCGAATCGTTCAAAATCATTAATACATGATGACCACCGCATATGTGATGTGCCTTCGAGTGTTTCATGACTCATGCCACTTCCCCAGGAACTGTGAATTTCATATTAATATTGTAATACATCTGATAAACGCTGACCTGGAAGAGAAATATTGATATGAAATTCATGAGTCCTGAAGAAGTGATGTTAGTCACGAAACATGTAGAATGGACCCCCACACTGTGGTGGCACATTTAATATATTACTAGATGGGAAGTACACCCTTTTGAGTATAAATAACTACATTTTGAACACACAGACAACAGGTTGATGCATCCATTTCCATGCCATTGGTGCCACTTGCAAATTCACTCATTGTATGGGTGGGCATGACTCTCAACTGTTTCTACACTAAATGAGAGTTACTTGCATACTCAGTGACTAGCCTGAAAACCTGGCATGGATGTGGGCCTCGAGGACCGGATTGGAGACCAAATTCATCACAACAATTAAAGTGAATGTTTTTATGAATCTTTTATAGTGAACATATATATCAGTTCTTTTCACGCCTCTTCCCGCCGCATATCTTTCCTTATGTTCATTGATTCCCATCACTCTTGCCTGACGGTGGATGATAGAGTAAGTGCACCTAACACTTGGATTCCTGTGAGAAGGAACGTTTAGTAATAGGGCAGAGATGTGCAACCTCTAGCTCTCCAGATGTTCTAGACTACATCTCCCATCAGCACTAGCCAGCATAATCTTTGGTGAGGGATCATGTGAACTGTAGGCTAAACGATCTGGAGAGCCACAGGGCATCTGTATAATACTGTATGTTAAGGTATATCTTCCGCTCCATGGTCCCCGGGGGGACTGGGGTCTCTCGGGTATAATGGCACCCATGTCCCGGGTTAGGGGACACTGTTCACCTGCACCTGCCACCCGGGATCCTGCACTGGAGAATTTGGGTGATTGCAACCAGATGAAGGGTGACTTCTCTTGATGGTGAGGGCTGTGCACCATCGTATACCCTTGCTATGCACATCACTTGAGAAGGACTGTGCATGCATTGTTTAATCAGAGAAACTTGTTTATTTTATCATGCCCACAGGGTCTCAGGCAGACGTGAGCACTGATCAAGTGGCAAATGCCTTATGGGACTACTTTAGTCAACTGACCAACAACGCCAAGGCGACGGTGGAACAGATGCAGGAGTCGGAAATCAGCAAACAGCTCAAGTAAGTGTCCGGCCATAGCAAGACTGAAAGATGAATTTTACAGGAAATACTGTTACATAGCTCACTTACACCTGCCCTATTAGAAAAGCAGCCAGTGGGCCCCATAGTGAGAACACCCAGGGGCAGTACCCATTTTTGTGATGGCCCTCCAGCACTGCACTTTGGTACTTATCCTTCACCCAAACTCCATTCTGGATAGCTATTCACTGAGCCCCATTGTTAGCTATCCTTGCACCAAGCTCCATTATTATACTTCTCTCTGCCTATCTCCATTGCTAGGTATTCTTCTACTAAGCTCCATTGAGGGATATCCCTCACCCACTCTCCATAGCTGGATATCCCTCTTCCAATCGCCATGGTCAGATATCCTGCCAGCAAGCTCCATTGCTAGATCTCCTTCTACTAAGCTTTTTGATATATATCCCTCACCAACGAGCCATAGTCGGATATCCCAATAGCATAATCCATGGTTAGATGTCCTGCTCCATTGCTAGATGTCCTCTACTAAGCTCCATTGATGGATATCCCTCGCACATGCCCCATAGCCGGATATCTACTAATATCCATGGTTAGATATCTAGCCACCTAGCACCATTGCTAGATATCCTTCTACTAAGCTACATTGATGGATATCCTTCACCCACGATCCATAGCTGGATATCCCTCTACCAATATCCGTGATTGGTTAGATAATCTGCCACCAAGCTCCTTTATTTGCTACCACCCGCCACTAAGCCCCATTGTGTGATATTGATCTACCAACCCACATATTCAGGTACCTCTTTACCAAGCTACATTATCACATATACTGCCACCAAGCTTCATTGCAAGATACCCTTCTACCAAGCTCCATTGATGGATACCCCTCTATCATGTTCTCTTGCTGGATATCCCTCTTCCACGCCCCATTGCTGGATAGCCCCTTACCACGCTCCATTGATGGATATCTCTCTGCTACACTCCATCGTTGAATATCCCTCTACCACCTCTGTTGTATATTTCTCTCCCACACTCCATTGTTGTGATATCCTTTTACCACACTCCATTGTTGGATATCCACCTACCATGCTCCATTGTTGGATATCCTTCTCCCAGAATCCATTGTTGGATATCCTTTTACCACGCTCGCTCCATTGTTGGCCATCTAGCCACCAAGCCCCACTATTTGTCATAATTGTATAAATGAACAGGCCACATTATTCTCAAAGATAGCGTGCACATTTCAGCGATGGTGGCCAGCGGCACAAAAGATGCGCGCGACAGGTCTCTTGCATACATTAGTGTTGGCATTGCGCTCCTGGCATGACTGGATTACTGGCTCCAAAATGCCAGGTGTGTCCTGAAAGCACCCTTCACTCCGAAATGTGAAACTAACAAATGCATTTGTATCCCTTATCGGGGGATATAAAAGCATTTCTATGTCTTTTTGAGGGATAGAAATGCAACTGTTACAGCAGTGTTTCAAACCGCTGACTTCACACTTAAGAAAAACACAGGACGGGGTCAGGAATGATCCTACTATGCTTTGCACATCCCTCTGCGCCTGCCCCGAAACAGGCACAGGACAATCCGTTTATTTTCTGGACAGTTTTAATCCACATCCAGATTTTTGAATTTTAATTGTAAATTGAAATGTGCAGAAACTCCCCCTTATTTGCAGAAAAGGAATGGAAAACTGCCCCTGAATGCGTGCATACGTGATGTGCAAATTCAGATGCCCTTTGTGCATAGGGCACATATTGTTTTTGGCGCACGTCATGAGAAGCACTAGGATTACTATATCTAACCTACTACAGTGATACAGGTCCCACTCCAGAATGAATACACCAGGGCCCCACTGGATCACCAGTTTCTACTCCTGCTGCGGTGCAGGAACTATTAATGTAATAATGCACAGAATAGCTCATCAGCGCCACATTTGCTTTGATCCTCTGAGAGGCCACATACAGTTCCATAGTTCAGATGGGGGAATATTTCTATAGGGCCATAGTTCTCTGGTGCCTCATGGGGTTATAGTTCTGTGGGGGCATATGCCTATGTGCTCTGTGGGAGCGTAGTTCTCTGGTGTCTCATGGGGGCATAGTTCTGTGGGGGCATATGCCTTGTGCTCTGTGGGAGCATAGTTCTCTGGTGTCTCATGGGGGCATAGTTCTGTGGGGGCATAAGCCTATGTGCTCTGTGGGAGCATAGTTCTCTGGTGTCTCATGGGGGCATAGTTCTGTGGGGGCATATGCCTATGTGCTCTGTGGGAGCGTAGTTCTCTGGTGTCTCATGGGGGCATAGTTCTGTGGGGGCATATGCCTTTGTGCTCTGTGGGAGCATAGTTCTCTGGTGTCTCATGGGGGCATAGTTCTGTGGGGGCATATGCCTATGTGCTCTGTGGGAGCATAGTTCTCTGGTGTCTCATGGGGGCATAGTTCTGTGGGGGCATACGCCCATGTGGTCCGTGGGAGCGTAGTTCTCTGGTGTCTCATAGGGGAATCGTTCTGTGGGGGCATATGCCTATGTGCTCTGTGGGAGCGTAGTTCTCTGGTGTCTCATGGGGGCATAGTTCTGTGGGGGCATATGCCTTGTGCTCTGTGGGAGCATAGTTCTCTGGTGTCTCATGGGGGCATAGTTCTGTGGGGGCATAAGCCTATGTGCTCTGTGGGAGCATAGTTCTCTGGTGTCTCATGGGGGCATAGTTCTGTGGGGGCATATGCCTATGTGCTCTGTGGGAGCATAGTTCTCTGGTGTCTCATGGGGGCATAGTTCTGTGGGGGCATATGCCTTTGTGCTCTGTGGGAGCATAGTTCTCTGGTGTCTCATGGGGGCATAGTTCTGTGGGGGCATATGCCTATGTGCTCTGTGGGAGCATAGTTCTCTGGTGTCTCATGGGGGCATAGTTCTGTGGGGGCATACGCCCATGTGGTCCGTGGGAGCGTAGTTCTCTGGTGTCTCATAGGGGAATCGTTCTGTGGGGGCATATGCCTAGGTGCTCTGTGGAAGCATAGTTCTCTGGATTGATTTGGGCGTTATTCTGTGGGAGCACAGGTCTCTGGGCTCTGACGGGCCATGATGCTGATGGAGCACAGTTTGTTGGGGTTTGATGGAGGGCTGAGTTTGATGGATCTTAGGTTTATGTGAGAACATAGTTTTGAGGGCTCTGATGGGGAATAGTTATGGTCGTACGGTTTTGTTGGGGCATAATTTTGTGAGAGCATAGTGCTTTGGGTCCTGATGGGGCATAGTTCTGCACGAGCATAGTGCTTTGGTTCCTGGTGGGGCATAGTTCTGTGTGAGCATAGTGTTTTGGGTCCCGGTGGAGTCCTAGTTCTGTGGGTGCAGAGGTCTATGATATGATATTTATAACGCGCTTAATACCCAGAGGTTTCTAAGCGAGGACCCAGGGATCGAACCTGTGTTGCTCCGTGTCGTCTTGCTTCCAAGGCGAGCATGTTGCCCCTGAGCTATCCTCCCGAGACTCTGAAGAGGTTTCATTCTGCCCGCACATAGTTGTGTGGGCTCTAATGGGGATATATTGCTTTTGGCTGTAAAATGGTTAAGGCTCAACAGTGCCTGTCACCATCTTTTCAGCTTTCTAGAACCGAAAGTATTGGGAGCGGGTAATCTTGTACCATATGAGAGTATGCAGCATAGAGCCAGGCCATTCTCAAAGATGTTTGCTTTGCACATGGAAAATGACCAGTCAGGCCTGTGCATCTTGGCCACCTTCATCAAGCTGGCCCTAAAAATAAGAAAGTTAAGGATGCTCATGTGACCCAATTGTCCATCATTCTGTCTGCCTAGTGGGTTTCAGCAGTAATGAGGGAAGGCCTTTCTGTCCCAGAATATATTTCTCTGATGATGGGTTTTATCACCCCCATCGATTCTTCTACACGTGGCTTTATCTGTATTCTGGTCGTGATGTATTTGATGTATGCTGTTTTATTTTTGTTTAGAAACTCTTTTGTTATGGCTTTTATTTGATTAAACGGGGATTAGCATGACCATGGGCAGCCAATCGGTGGGTAAATAACCAATCGACACTATACGCACAAGCTATATCTCGCTCCTCATATACTGTCTCGCTCCTCTCTGTGCATTAGCACCACCCGTTTGCCAAAACTGAAAATGGCGTTCACATAGCACTATGATCAAAGTTGACACTTTTGGCCATCCTATGCAGACTAAATACAATGTTCTTTCTTCCCCAACAGAACACTCATCAAAGATAATCTCAAAGACGTCAACCTCTACGCAGGAGATCTTGAAGGCCAGCTGGCTCCATTTGCCACCCAGATCCATGCACAGCTAACCCAAACCTCGGAGAAGCTTGTAGAGCAGATCCGCCTTGAGCTGGAGGATCTTCGTTTGAAGGTGTCCCCATTTGCTGATGAGGTTCACAAGCAGCTCGCCAAGAACATTGAAGATCTGCAGCTGAAGCTGAACCCCTACACTGAAAAATTCAGTGCCAGTGTCAAGGAGAACACAGAGGAACTTCGCCAACAGCTCACGCCCATCATCCAGAATTTTCAGGCCAAGTTGCAGGAAAATGTGGCCAATGCCCAAGTGGTTCTAACACCCTATGCGGAGGAACTTCATCAGAAGATCAATGAGAACATGGACCACTTGAAGGAGAAGCTGACCCCCTACTCTGACGAGCTGAAGTTGAAAATTGACCAACATGTCCAGGAACTGCAGCAGAGTCTGTCTCTTTACCCCCAGGATGTTCAAGATAAACTCAACCAACAGATTGGTTTAATGGCGTTCCAGATGCGGAAGAACGCAGAGGAGCTGAGGACCAGAATCTCTGAGAATGCTGAAGACCTGAAGCTGAAACTTGTTGCCTCTGCTGATGAGATCAATGAGAAACTCAATGGAAATATGGCTGAAGTGCGCCAGAACTTGGGGTCCTACCTGGGAGACTTCAACAACCAGATGAACCAGAAGATCGAGGCGTTCACCCAGTCCATCTCCCCGGTCAGTGAAAACATCAACAAAATGATCATCCAGAAAGCGGAGGAGATGAAGCAGAAGCTGGGGCCCTACACCGTAGGTGTCCAGGACCAACTGGATGTACTAGAGAAGGACATGCGTGAAAAGGTCAGCTCCTTCCTAAACCGCGGAATCCAGGCTGAGAATTGAGGAGCCCACCATCGAAAGCAGATATTGCTCATTGTCATGCAGGTGTAATTAAACAGATGGTTGTTGACTAGTCTATTACTCTGATGAGGAAAGAAACCAGTGTAGACATCAACAATTGACTAACAGAGTTCAATTCCTTTATTCCAAATATTTCCAGGCATAATGCAAATGAGAGAATTGTACTCAAAGCTCCAAATGTTCTAGTTCTGCACGTGTGCCCGACTGCTGGCAATTCATGTTCCTACTGGCTTAGTGATACTTTGAATCCAGAGATTACTCAATAAAGACCGCAACACGCCAATGCAAAAGATGGATTCCATTTGTGTTCCTTTTGTGTATTCGTGGTTGGTGTTCATAATTTTGATTTTGTGTAAATTGTTGGTAATGATAAAAGTGGCAAAATAACAATGCTAGAAAAGACAGTGCTTCATGTTCTCCGTCTTAAGGCACCTTTCTCAGTTGCCATTAGTAACCCCCCCCACCCCCATGTCTCCTTGCCCCCCCCCCTTCTGGGCAGGGGCTCAGAAGTGCAGGTTATGCTGGATTCCTGTCCACTGGATAGCATTACACAGGATCGCAGGAAAAGGCAGCAGTGATTCCAACATTTTGCAGGAAAAATAAATATTGGGGCACAGAATTATATATTTTGTGCCATTTATTCCTAATTTAAAATAGGGATATGGAGCCACTAAAGTTAAGGCCATTTCTGGTGTTATGTTTGTGCTCCCCTTATTGAATAAACTCCTAGACGGACGCTGCTTAACTGAAGTGGGGTTTGCTTCCTGCAGACACTGGTAACGTGGGCACCAGAAATCGAAATTGGCATGGATTTGATAAAACGCATGGCGATTGGGCAAAGCACCAAGGGGCTCATTTCTGATATCACGCAAGTCAGGCAAGGCAAGGCGAGAGGGGGGAGGCACTTAACATGGATTCCTCTGGAATCTGCCAGTTTCTGCACGCGTTAAAAACGGGCGGATGCCATTAGGAATCCAATGCATTGTGCACCAGCATCAACATCAGATGCTGGCAAGAATGCATTTGTTTTCATTAAGTGGATGTGAGAAACGGAATCAGCCATTTCATTCCATGCCCCGGCTCCACCTGTAAAAAAACTGCAAATCTCCATGTTCTTTACACCTTCTTTACCACTTCAGGACTTCAGAAGAGATCCCCCATCTCCCTAAAAGTAGTGGTGACATTTTAGAGTTTTTGCTGAATATCAAAAAATAAGCTGAACGATCTGACTTTTACTTTCTGCTCCCCCAGCATTTGTCTGAGACTGTTTAGGCCCAGCTGCCATGCTGATAATGATGGGGTCACCTCTTTGGTAACCCCAGTAGGCCAGATTCATTAATGAAGCTTGTGAGGTGCCAAACGTAAAGCGTGCATTCATCCTTTAAAAGCAAAATACTGTAAATTCACATGTAGGCAGTGGGACGGCACAGGCTGAACTCAATAGGCCTTCATAAGTAGCAGTTCTTGGGTTGCGTTTGGTGTTTTGGTGATGGTTGCCTGTTTGAGTTTAGAGCAGTGTGACGAGATGATCACATTAATTTTATTTATTTTGACCTAGACAATGATACTTTGCCCAGGGGCATTGGCTTTCGCTCTCCTAAGCCACCCCTGGGGGTTATAGCTCTCCCCCGCCCCATGCTATTATTGAACGTTGAGTCCCAGCCTCTGATATGTTTACCCATGTTTCCCGTAAGTTTATAGGAAGAGGTGAGTTCCCAAGAAGGCCCCCACACCTGACGAGGGGACGGCTTAACAATAGAGCATAGGTCTGATGTGGTAGACTGACATCTAGTAATGGCGCCATGGTGATACCGCCTGGAAAAGGGCATCTCCGATTAGAACATGCACGCGACTGATTGGCCAGGCAGAATGTTTTCATTAAGGGCTCCAACTGCTGACTATGCTTAGAGACTGGGCTGAGACGCACTCCTCTAGTGTCAACTCTCAGGGTGTTCCTGGAGATTGCGTCATCAGAACCTCGATACAGAAAGTAATGGGCAGTGGGCAGAAGGAGTACATAAAGGCATCTGCTTCCTCATTTTGATCCTTCTGACGGTGGCAGGGCTTTGGACCCATTGCTGTTACAGAAAGGCAAGTAATGTGCCCCCCACCCACAACTCCTGTGGTGCAGTTAAGCCCCCAGCCCAAACTCCAATCTTTGCATTCCTCCGGTTGGCGCAAGTGATAGTGTGACATTGTCACCCAGCACCCCTGTGAGCCCCGTGAGCCCCCCAGCCAACAGAGCACACTGCATACGATGCTCCCAGTTCGGGCTCCACGGACACACTGGTGCTCCCGTGGTCCACCACCTTTATTACCCACACATGGCAGAGTTACGTCACTCTGCCGCGTGTGTCTGAATTAAAGGTACAGGCAGCACACTCCTCCTTTTTCATAACAAAGCACAACAGGAGGTATGAACCAGGCATAACACAAATGAACCATAACAATATTTCACTGCAAACATCCCCCCCATTGCTTTATTCAAACCGGTACCCATTGTCCCCCACTCAGTCCAATGGACAGGGATCGCCAAGTTCAGGGGCCCAATATGTAGTCCTGGACGTGTGTAGGCTTCCCCCTTGCCACTCTCTGGGGATACCTCCTGTCCCCCCTCACGGCTCTGACTCTCCTCACCTGCGTCCCCTCTACCCAGGGAACTTAGTGGGTGAGCAGAGCCACCGGCCTCGTTGGGCACCGCAGGACAGTTTCTCCTCCAGCATGGCACTCGCAGTCACTTCTGCTCGGCTGGGGTACCCCACCTTCCTGAAGAAACTGGCATTCCGTGTGACAGTTGCAGTTCCATCGGATGGTGTCACCATGGGCCCATTGACTGCAACAACATCCAGGGGGTTGGGCTCATAGGTCAGGGACAGTTTGCTTTCAGGGTGGCAGTTTCTCACCAGCATCTCATCTCTGGGGCTTAGCTGGTGCTGTCGGAGGCCTCTCCTCATGTTCTCGCCATCCTGCCTTGTTCTTCTTTCCTGCTCACCTGAGCATCGTCTATCAAGGCTGGTTCCCTTACACTTACATCAGGTATCAGGCCCCTCGAGCATTGCTGAAACATTGCCTGCGGCGGTGCCACTCTGGTCGATGTATGAGGGGTAGCTCTATACTGCCTCAGGAATTGGTACAGTGCCCGCTGAGGGCACTGGCCCTGTCCATAGGCAATTCTGAAGACTTTATTAAGGGTCCTCATAAACAGCTCTGCCTCGCCATTCGCCCACGGCCATACAGGTGTGATCTTCTGGTTGCCGATCCCATATTCTCCATGAGCTGTGCAAAACTGTCCCCTTGGAACGGTGGTCCATTGTCCGAGCACAGAATCTGGGGCAGCCCATGAGTGGCAAAGATCTTCTCGAGAGCCACTGCAACTCTCTCAAATGACAATGACTTGACAAATTCAACTTCAGGGTATTGTGACCACTCGTACGTCACTACGAGGAAGTGCACGTCGCTGCCAGTGGATCCAAGTCTGCATGTACGATTTCCCAAGGGCCCGTACCTCGGGGCATGGTTTCAATTATGTTCTCCTGCTGGGCTGGGGAGGCTGCTTGGCACCACACACAGGCCGAGACAAACTTCACCTTCTTCACGAGATTGGGGAACCACACCTTATGCTGCAGTCTGGCTTTTATCTTGGCCATGCCCTGACATCCTAGGTGTGCCAGCTCGATGACCTGCTGAACTTTGCTTACAGGCACCACAATGCAGTCTCGGTGGAGCAGAAGCCCCGACTCCTTGAAAGTTAATTCATCCCTCATCCTCCAGAGGTGTTCTGATGCCGTCTGTGCCTCCTGGGTTCTTCTCCCGACGATCTCCACCACCGACCTCCACTCGCCCTTTTAAAGAGCTCTTTTGAGCTCCTGGAAGCATTCATCTGCCTCCTCTGCCCCCACCAATTCATGGAGGGGCAGGGCATTCGGGGTCGCCAACTCAACGAGCAGCCGCACATGCTCCTCAGCCTCGTCCACAATACTGGTCTCCCAATCTCCTCCTTTGCCCTGTGGATGTCGAGACAGGTAGTCGGCTGCATTGTTGGTCCCAGTGTGAAACACAAATGTCACCACGTATTCAAGGAGTGCAAACGTCCACCTTTTGATATGTGCCGGGGGTTTTGAGGAGGCTCCCCCCGATGATCGGCAGCAGCAGCTTGTGGTCAGATAAGACTGTCATTGGTCGCCCTAACACATAGAGCCGAAAATGCAGACAAAAATAGACAAAAATGCTGACAACCCCACAGCACTGCCAGGGCTTCCCACTCTATCGGGGTATATCGTTGCTCAGTCTCTGACAGGGCTCAGCTTGCATAGGCAATGGGTCTGACCACCCCTTGGACATGCGCCTGGGCAAGGACCACGCCCAAACCGGGCTGGCGTTCACCACAATCTCAGATGGGAGAGCGGGGTCAAAAAAATCCATGGTATTTTCAGCCGTGAGTGCCCCTTTAACATTCTTAAATGCAGCCTGCTCCAGCGGGCCCCACTGGCATGCAATATCCTTCCTGGTGAGGCTCTGCAGTTGCTCCGACCTGGATGCCAAATTCTTGATATACTTACCACAGTAGGTCACCATCCCCAGGAAGCTGCGGACCTCAGTCACATTCTCTGGTCGTTTCGCTTCCACAAAGTCCTTGACCTTGGGAGGATCTGGGGACACCCGCCTTCCTTAAATAAGAACCCGAAGAATTCGATGTTAGTCTTCAAGAAATTGCATTAATCCTTGTGCAATGTCAGCTCCAGGTCCTGGAGATGCTGTAGGGTCTTCACCAGGTGTGCCATGTGCTCAACCTCTGTTTTGGCAAACACCAGGATGTCATCGCTGATGTTCAGAATGCCGTCTAGATCTGCGAGGGCTCCTCGGATTATGTTCTGAAAGACTTCCGCCACTGAGGACAGCCCAAAACTCAGGCATTTGTACCTATGTGTAGTGAAGGTTGTGATGTACCTCGAATCAGTGTGTAATACGACCTGGTGGTACCCTGCTCTCAAGTCCAATTTTGGGAAGAACTTGGCGCCTTGTAACTCTGCAATGATGTCATCAATTGTGATGCGTCCCCCATGCTTGATCGCCTTGTTCGGTAGCCTAATGTCCACAAATATCTTGCCCGAATCAGGTTGCTTGTGCTTGCGAGCAATGACTATGGAAGACACCCAGGGCGTGGGCCGATCAACTTTCTCTTATGTCCTCTGCATAGACACCATAAGCAAAACGGACTATGCCCAATCCTTCAGCCGGCGCAAACCTCAAAAGGGTGTTGTCACTTATATTTGTCACATAGAATCGGGCCTTGATCAAGTTGCTGTGTGTTCCATCTTTGCTACGAACGCTCCAGCCTATGGAATGGGCTGCTCAAACCCCAAATTGGAAGATGCACTCCTTCGCCTTGTGTAACGTGGGTGGCACAGTCATGGTGTCATAGTGCCTTCTTGCCATGACATTCACTGATGCACCCGTGTCCACCAGCACCGGCACCATAGACTCATTTACGTGAACAAGGCATTTCGGTTGTCTTCGGGTGCTGGTCCGCAGTTCGCTTACGCTGGAGATGAAAATATATTTTCCTCATCATCTTCTTTCACTTCTAGGCTTCCCCTTTCTTCCTCCTGGTCCACCAAGGCTACATTGGGCGGGCACTGTTGTCACAAAAATTAGTGCCCTAATATTCCGCACCTTCCACATGCCTTTCCTTGTGCAGGGCACTTCACAGAATGTGGGAGGTCGTATCCACATTTCAGGCACGACTCCGGTGATCTGTCTTGCGGAGCACAAGTCGTCCGGCGTGCCCCTCTCCCACACTGACCTGGGTCAACGGCACACACTTCCTCAGCCCTTCATGGCCTAATAGCCGCGTCCATCTTAGATGCCCTCACTTATGCTACCTCATGGGAGCGACCCAACTCCAGTGTGCAGGGTAGGGTGAGGCCCTGCTCATGCAATACCTGACGTCTGAGCGTTCCAGATGAACAGCCCTGAATGAGCTGGTTCCTAATCATGGACTGTTCATTTTCCTTTGCACACAAGACTGCCATGCGCAGGAGGTGGCCATAAAATGTGTCCAGGGACTCATCGGGGGTCATTCCAGGTTGGAGGTAAGTGAAAAACAATGCCGGTAAAGGATTACCGGCATCGCTTACCGCTACGAGCTATTCTGACCTACCAGACCGCTATTAATGTTATCGTACTTTACGATGCCATAAATAGCGGTCTAGGCGCGCACACGACACACCATGCCGGCATTAGCGGCATGCCGTAAACCAGTGCTGATCACAAGTAATGCATACATGCAAATAACAGCCCCCTGAAGGCCGAAATAGACCTTACCGCCATTGTGTAAATACCGACATCTCCGAGAAGGTGTTAAGAACCCTGAGCAGTGTTCAAGTGCCACAGGTGCACACAATCAGCACAGGTAGAAGCAATGGAGTGAGGGCCAGTACAAAAGGAGCACACCCACACACCACACCCCCTCCCACACCAAGATGACACCAATAGTAGTAGCATTACTGGAGCTGGAGGCCTTGCTTGCAATGCCTCAACAACAACAACAACCGCCACCACAGAGGAGACGCAAGAGGAGAAGGAGGGTGAGACAGGCCCAGCATGCCCCGCCAGTGCAGCCATCGTTACCACGCCGGCAGCCCCCAATCCCTAGCATCAGAGCCACCCCCTTCAACCTAACACCTCAGCAGATCCACACCCTGTACCGGCTCGACCGTGACACCATCACCACCATAGTGGACCTGATACACAACGACATAGTGAGCCTCATAGAAATACGCACCACCATCCCCCCTCGACTGAAGGTAGTGCCTGTGCTCCACGTCCTTGCCACAGGCACCTACCAGCACACAGTGGGGCACATGCATGGCATATCACAACCCTTATTTTCCCAGATACTGAACCAAGTGCTGGATGCCCTACTCAAGCACACAAGGGACTACATTTCCCTACCACGGACTCCCCAGGAGATATTCGATACAAAAGTTGTCTTACATGCACTGGCAGGCATGCCAAATTGTGTAGGTGCCCTCGACTGCACCCACGTGGAGTTGGTGGTCCCGCATGTCATGGAGGTGGCATATCGCAACTGCAAGCAATACCACTCCATCAATGTGCAGATGGTATGCGACGCCAGCAGATCATCACACATTGCTGTACCCGATATCCAGGATCAACTCATGACTCTATGGTACTGCGGAACTCCACGCTACCACGTGCCTGGCTGCTTGCTGAGTTGCCTGACTGAGCCATGGCAGTGCATTGGGGTTGTGAGGTGGGTGGCTGCATACTCCACCTGGGTGGGAAAGGGGGGGATGCATACTCAACCTGGGTGGGAATGTTGACCTCAGTGCACACTATGACCCATCTTGAAGATGCAACCCACACCATTAGTCCATTGCACAGGGCACATAACGGGGCCAGAAATGGGGTCAATGCATACAGGGATATGTGTGTGTGCGTACAAATTACCTTCTTGCATGTGAGACAAGTACAATTGTCCTACATGATTGTGCAATCACTTACCTTTATTACACTCTCATGCAGGTGATTGTGGCTATCCCTTGAAGCCGCGGCTCATGACCCCTGTCAGAAACACACAGACCAGGCACGAGGAGGACTACAATCATTCCCAAACCCGTACACGTGTGGAGTTAGAGCAGACCTTTGGCCTGTTGAAGGGACGATTTTGCTGCCTCAGCCCGTCGGGTGGAGCTCTCCTCTACAGCCATGAGAAGGTGGCCAAGATCACCATGGCATGTGTAATGCTGCACAATATGTGTATCCGTCAGAACGTGCCCCTGCCCCCTGACATGGAAATGCTACCACCTGATGATGATGAAGGGGAGGAGGGAGATGTGGCAGGACATCATCACGGTGCCGATGCACAGGAGGGACGTGCCGTGTGGCAGTCTTTGATTGCACAATATTTCTGACCCACAAGTCAGCATAGGGTGACATATTGTTAGGACATAGGGCACTGGGTGTGGGGATACATGTACACTATGCACTGTGCAAGTATAAATGACACATGCGCAATGATGAATGTCCACTCTGGTAATTGTTTTGATGAACAACCGGTGTATTGAATTTAGAAATATCAATGTGAAAAACAAACCCTCCACCACCCTCCCCCCCTCCCCCACAACTCCCCAACATACCCTCACCCCCTCCCGCACAATTCCCCAACACACCCTCACCCCCTCCCCCACAACTCCCCAACACACCCTCACCCCCCTCCACCTCCCACCACAACAACCCCACACTGGTCCCATAGGGTCCACGTAGCCCACATGTGGCTGGCAGTAATGTCACTCTGCGCTTCTAGAGCCAGGGGGAGGCATGTCCCGGCGGCGCAGCGCACGGCGCGACCGATGGAGTGGTCTGGTCTGGGTGGAGTTGCTCGTTGAAGGAGTTCCCTCATGCTGAGGCTGTTGGCCAGGATGAGCAGCCTCCAGAGCATCGGCTATGCGGCCAAGCACCTCGCACAGCCGATTGGTGCTTTCTGTTATGGACTGGCCCACTGCCCTCAATTCTGAACGCCACTCCTCCCTGGCCTGCCGATTGTCCTGCACAAATTCTTTAATCAGGGCTGTGAGCTGGTTAGCCCGCTGTGCATCGGCGGATGGAGCAGTGGCCCTGCCGGGGATCGGGCTGACATGTCCTGCTGGCGCTTCCTCAAGGGAACTGTACACAGGACTGTCATGTCCCAGTGTTGGTCCTTGGCCAGAGTGCTCCTGTGTGTCAGTCTCACCCGAGTCACTAAAGGATGTCTGGGGGTTTGAGTATGCTTCAGGGGAGTGCACGACTTCTAAAATGTCGTCTTCAGTCGCTCCCCAGATGGCATTGGGGCTGTCCACAACTTCGAGGGGGGCCGTGGCTGCCACCTCCCCAGCCACACTCGACTTCTCGGATGTTGGCGTTGGGCATGTGTCTGCAGCCAGTGCAGGGAGGGGTGAGGGTGGTGCACCCTCCACGGCCTTGCTGGAGCCGGTGGCGTACATCCAGGTGTTTTCTTTGTCGCTGGGAGACGGAGGACCCTACCTTGGCCCCTGGAAGTGCTGGGACGGTTGCTCTCCTGCTCCTCACTGTCATGCTCACTGCCTGTGGGGGTGGAAGCGAGGGGCGGCATGAGTGATTTTTGGAGAGCCAGCATTCATACATGGCTACGATAGCACATTCAGACAATCGTGATTAATCAGCATTTGTGTAGGGAACGGCACATCATTCCATACTTGGGTGGTAAATACATGCATATGTCGGTGTCACATTGTTTACATGAACTACCCTGTGTGCCTCATGGAATGGGCAACTTTGTGTGGCATGTGTCATATACGTTACGGCCTTGCACCTGGCACTGCCTTGCGTCTCACTTGCGTCGGCATGATTTACAGGGGGGGGGCGTGGCCGACCATGCCGTGGCTCCTTGGCCAGACCTTAGCAGTGACTTTCATTACATTTGGGTTAGCATTGTTTACTTTGGCCACTCACCTCCATCAGCGGATGACGTCGCACCACACTCCATTTCTCCAACCCCTTCGATGGATTCGGCCCCTATCATGGCCGCACATGTCTCCTCCCGCGGCATGAGTTTGATTGGCAAACTTGGGCCTCCTCCGGTCTCCAATGCCTGGTTTCTGTTTGCAGAGAGGATGCTCCGCACCCTCAGCCGCAGGTCGTCCCACCTTTTGCGGCAATCCTTTAAGGTGCGTGGGGTGTTGCCCACAGCACTCACCCTCTGGCATACTAGTGCCCATATTTCTTTTTTCTTCACCTCCGCATGTTGCTGCTGAAAACAGTCTCAGCATGCTTGTGGAGGGTATCCGCAAGCATTTGCAGCTCCTCTGGGCTGAACCGCTCCTTTCGGAGGCGGGCTGCTCCCTTCTTTGGTGCTTTGGGCATTCTTCGGTAGTTGTAGTAACTTTCCGGGAGGCCAACAGTGTGCCAGGGGTCCTGTCTGGTGAGGATGGCAATGGATTGTGTTTTTAAAGATGGCCGCCGTGCTCCTTCCCGTTCCTGTGCGATGACGCTATTTCCGGTTCCGCAATTTAACGGTGACCGTAAATAACGGTGACCGCTATTTACAGTCACCGCTAATGCCGCGTTGACCTATGGCGGTAGTGTTGTCTACGGTGCAGGTCATGCCGGTAGGGGGGTTTTCGGGCCCTTTTGCGGCATGCCGCTACGTCCATTACGGGCATGGCGCAAAGCTTGTGCCCGCAAACTCATAATAGTGCACGTTTAGCGGTCTAAGTCCAGCTCGGACACACTATTTACGCCATGCCGGTAATGGACGGTACTTACCTCCAAACTCGGAATGAGGGCCACAATATTTCTAATTAAATCTCGTCTATTACTAAGGGCCTCATTACGGGTTTGGTGGTAGCCATGCCGCTATTGGCGGCATGGCTGCCTCCAAAACCGGGTCTGGGTTCCCTGAATGGGGAATTACCGGACCATTCCGAGTTTGGAGGGCCCGGTAATTCCTCCCTCAGGGAACCCGGGCCCGGACTTCCCCATTCCCATTCAAGCCCCCATAGGGCTCAATTGGAATGGGAGAGGGAGCTAACAACGGGCCAATTACGACCGGCCCATTGTTTGCTCCCTGGACCCCTCGCGTGACCCGGTAAGGACGCCTAGTTTTACCTGGCGTCCTTACCGGATCCCGCGAGGGGACCTCGTAATCAGGTGGAATGGGAATAACGGGTCTGCACCCATTAGCGGACCCCGTTAACCCATTCCACCTGACTCATAATTAGGCCCTAAGTCTTACTTGAATATTAGAGTCTTTATGAAGCTGTACAATTTTATATTTGTACAATTTCATATTTAATAATCCCTCAGGGAAGTCCCATTTAACCAATTTGCTACACAACAAATTTCTATTGACAAAATCAAAGGCGGCGTATAGATCTATTTTTTTTTTTTACTCTTTATTTGTTTTATTAACATTAACAATACCGGCACATACAACTGCTGTAAACAAAATGAAACAAAAGATTGCTCATTTTCAGTAGAAAGCATAACTCTTGTACACACGCTAGATTCTCTAGCCATGGGACAACAGATTACCGTTACATAGGAAAACATCAACCAGCTTAGATGCCAATGTGCCTTAAATTCTAAACCTCCCCTCCCATTTCTCCCATATTACCTGCATATTTTCTTGCCAGCCCTGTGCATTAATCAGTCTCTTCACATGTTAACCTCGCAGATCGACCTGCTGAGCCGGCGGCATTCAGCAGCTCCCCACTTCATGACAACGAATCGTTTTATCAGGTCAACCATGGTGGCTTTAAATAATTTATCATAGTGGTTGACGTCACACGCACAAATACTATGTAATCTTAACATATACCAAAGAAACGTTCACTCCTGCGTACATGAGAAGCTGTCTACACACAACGATCGCCCAGATCATGAGGTAAGGATCACTTCCTGGTTTTTAATCCAATGAGACACACGGGATATCTTTGGACCGATATTCCCTAAATTTTGGACTTGTACGCTCTCAAGGAGTCCACTCTGTGTCGCGAGTAATTTTGATTGGAACACGTAAGACCCTTGTATGAATGACTGATTAGGCTTCTGTTCTCATTTAGCCATTTCGAGCACCAACAAAGCACAAGCTACCATCTGAAATGATCACTCAGGTACTCCCACAACAGCTCCCGCTCAGTCGACCTAAATATAATATTGAAATGACCCAAGAGGGAATCTTGACATATACCCATAGACACTCATCCGGACTATTCTTTGCTTTACTGTGTGATATTTATTTATTTATTCGTATTTGTTAAGTGCACAGGAACAGCCCTGAGGCATCGTGGCGCTGGTTACAGAGATAGCACTGGTTACAGAAATAGCACGACCTAGTTACAACATGGGAAAAAAAACAGCACAGCATACAGTGTTACACAAAAGCAATTGCAGTATGTGTAAGTTGGCTGTCGGTAGAGAAGGTTTAGTTAAAGAGAGAGGTTTTGAGTTTTTTTCTCAACGCCAACAGGGAGCATTCTGCTCTTAGAGCGTGGGGGAGATTGTTCCAGAGTCTAGGAGCTATGTAGGGGAATCCCCGCCCACCTGCTGTTGATGCAGGGTACAGTGAGTTCATTGGTGTAGCACAGTCTGGTCGGTCTGGATGAAGTCGGTATACGGATAGTGTCTGAGAGGTATGATGGTGCAGTGTGATGGATACATTTGTGGGTAGTAGTCACAACCTTGAAGGTGATGCGTTCTTTGACAGGGAGCCAGTGAGCGGAATGTCTTGCAAGTGTGATGTGTTCCCTTTTGGAGATGCTTAAGGCTGCTCTCTGGGCGTTGTTTTGGGTGACCTGCAGTTTGTTTAGGTTTTTCTCAGAGGTGCCGGCTAGGAGTGCGTTACAATAATCAAGTTTAGCACCTATGGCAGCTCTTGCTATTGAGAGACAGTTTTCTTTGGTGAGGAATGGTTTGATGGCGTTGATGAGTTTGGTGCTTAGTACAGATGCAGAGACAATGGCACTAACTTGTTTGTCCATAGACAAAGTTGCATCAATATAGACCCCTTGCGTTTTCACCGACGATAGGACTGGAATAATGCAGTTGTCGATGTTAAAGTTGGCATAGAGACTATCTAGTTTAATCAGTGTATTTTTTTGGCCGAGTAACAGGATCTCAGTCTTGTCCGCCTTAAGACATAGGCCGTTAGTGGCCATCCAGGCTAGAATGGTGGCGTATATGTGTTTTAGGGCTAAGGCGTCTGTGTGGTATGAGCCAGTTAGAGGGAGGAGCACTTGGGTGTCGTCTGTGTAGTTGGTGTAGTCAATCCCAAGTGCATCCAGCGTACTGAACAGGGGTTTGGTGAACAGGTTGTACAGTGTAGGGGCTGTACATGAGCCTTGTGGGACACCACAACATATTGTGGAAGGTGTGGCATTAGAGGTGTTGGAAAATACTTTCATGGCCCTCCCTTCTAGGAATGACATTATCCAGGAGGTGGCTTGGTCAGAGAAATGTGCATGGTGGGAAAGGTGTGATGTGAGGGTCTTATGGTCCACTAGGTCGAATGCCGCTGACAGGTCGAGGAGAAGTAGAAGGGCGGGGTTACCTGTGTCCAGTATCTTAGTTATTTGGTTTTTTAGGTCCAGTAGGGCAGTCTCCGTTCCATGACCTTTGCAGAATCCTGACTGTCTGGTTCCTAGGATGGAGTTTGTTTCCAGGAATAGTTGGATTTGGCTGTGTGCCACTTTATCTAAAATCTTGAGGAGGAAAGGGACTCTCGTTATGGGTCTGTAGTTGTTAGGCATCGTGGGATCAAGAGTGTTGTTTTTTAGAAGTGGGCACACCGAGGCTTCTTTGAGATTGTCTGGGACGGAGCAGGTCATGAAAGAGGAATTAATGAATATGGTAATGAGTTGGGCAAATTGTTCAGTGCAGTCCTTGCTTAATTTGGGGGGGCAGATATCGCCTTTGCAGGTCGATGGTTTCAGGTGTTTCAGGATTTCCAGGACTTCCTGTTCTGAAACTTTGTTGAAGGCACATTTAGGGATGTTAAAGGGTTTGCTAGAGGATTGAGGTGGTGAGTGCTGACTCTGTTTTGGCAGGGTATTGTAGTGGTTCCGAATTTTGTTTTGTAAGAGGTCTATTTTGTTAAGCGTGGCGGCTTGGATACTGTTGCACCATGCTTCGTCCTTAATGATCTCGTCATTGAAGGTGGGAGTCACTGTAAATTTTTTGAAAATAGAGAAGAGTTCCCTTGAGTGGGATTTGGATTCTGCTATTCGATGGTTGAATGACTCGGATTTGGCATTGAAGATGGCAGTTTTGTATTTTTTTGCGATGTCTTTGAATAGGTCTTTGGTAGTGTTGCATGGGTTGGCCTGCCAGTTTTTGAGTGCTTGGCGCTTGTTGTTGCGCAGAGCTAGGAGGTCCTCAGTGAACCATGCGTTGGAATGGAAGGACTTTTTTCTTTTTTTTTTTCTCTAAAGGAGCAATAGAGTTTATAGCATTAGTGAGCGTTTCCTTGAAAATGTCTGCTAAAATGTTAGGATCTTGTGAGAAAGGTGGGGCGTGGTATGGGGTGTTGAGATGGGGGCGTAAGTTGTCTGCAGTTCGTTTTTTTGAGCTTCTGGATACGGTGGTAGATTTATGTACTAGTGTTTTTTTGGTTGGGATCGTGGGGATAGAGAATTGTATGCCGCTATGGTCTGTCCAGGGGAGGAATGTATTGGATGTGATAGAGGAGTTGCAGTTATGATCAGCAATCCAATCTATAGTTCTGCCTTTGGTGTGGGTGGGCGACACAATTTTTTGTGTGAAGTCTAAGTTGGAGAGATCCTTAAGGAAGGAGGCTGCAGTTTTGTCCTTGGGATCATTAAAGCCTAGATTGAGATCACCTGAGTTTAAGGTTTTGATGGATTTTTTTTAATTTTCACGGACAATGTGAGTGATTTGCCCTTGAAAGTCAGCTGGGAGTCCTGGGGGCCGGTAGGGATGTTGATGGTGTTGTTGTGAGAGAGAGGTAGTTTGGCAGAAAGTATATCTGCATTCCCTTCCCATGTGTGGGTCTGATATGGTGGACGTCTTTATAGATTAAGGTGACCCCCCCACCTAGTTTAGTTGGTCTGTCTTGCCTAAGAATGGAGCCTTCTGGCATGGCTAGCGTAATGGCGGTGCCTGAAGCTTCATGCAACCAGGTCTCAGTGATGGCTAGCAGGTCTAGGTCAAGGGTGGAGATAAGTTCACTGATTTCTAAGGCATGGGCAGTGAGCGAACGAGTGTTAAGTAATGCGCATTTGAGTATGGGCGCTGGCTGCTTTGTGTTTGGATGCTGTTGTTTGGTTCGTTTTTTCTGCTTAGGTTTGGAGGGGATAGGTGATTTGGAATTAGGTGTGAGGCTGGTGCTTGGTTTGAAGCTGGGCGAGAGCTGATGAGAGGCGGATGTAAGGGAATCTAGTCTGTGGTTTCTATGCGATGTAGGAATGTGGTGAGAGGAGAAGGACCTGGGTAGGGTACGCGTCCTCATTCCGCACATACTTCAACAGTTTATAAGGTAGAAATGATCCTAGAGAGAATTTGGAACCTTTATTCAGGTACCTTCATCTGACAACAGTCTGACAAATTGTGCTTTCTGCTTAACGTCTACATATGACGCCTCCTGTGCTACCTTTCCGGGGTTGCTTCCCTTCCAAGAGTATGCTTACCACCTAGCATTTACTAACAAGTTATGGCATTCACCAGAGATCCCTTCTTCCATATTATCCTATTACCACAGGCATCTAGTCCCTAAATGTTGTTCTTCTCCCATTCAGGGTCCGATCTCAATTTAATTGCTAGAGGCTCTATTGCTAGTGTAAACAGCAGGGGGCAAAGGAGACACCCCTGCCTGGTCCCACGGCGCAGTGAAAAAAACCTTGAGGAAACCCTGTTAACCCTAACTTCTGCTGATGGTGAATTATAGAGCAGTCGGATCCACTCATGGAAATTCTCTCTGAAACCCATTCATTCCATAAGTTCTGATAAACAGTCCCTTGAAACAGATTCAAAAGCCTTGTCAAAGTCTATACAAAGAAGGACGAGTGAGTCTTGCAACATCGAAGCCTGACTGATAGCCAGGTGCAGTGTGCAAATATTTATGAGAGTTGATTTGTTTGGCATGAATCCATACTGATCCGGGTGGACCAGAGAGGATATCACACTCACTAGTCAGTTGGCAAGCACTCTTGCTAGAATCTTAACTTCGCCATTTATGAGGGAGATAGGCTAATGTGAGGAACAGAGATCCAGTGGCATATCTTTTTCGGTAATGACTACTATACAGGCCCTCCAAAGATCTGAAGGTAAGATTCCATTGCCCCTACAATGATAGAATAATTTGTGTAGGTGAACAGTGTACTGCTCTCCCCCGAAAAGTGCACAAAACAACCATAAATCATCAATGCAATAATGGAGCAAGTACTCTGAACCACAAAAAACAGACAGACACAATAACTCACAACCACGCACTCTTGGAAGATAAATCAGCTCTTTACGACTATTTATTCAAAGCTTACAAATACATAGAAATCACTCATAAAAATAACATGGACCTAGTTCATAGCAGGAATAAAGAAAGCAAAAGGAAATACATCACTGTGAGCGTAATTGAAGTCCTCATCTCGTCCAGAAGCGGCTGGAAGACTCCTCGGGCAGCCAGGCCGAGAGTACCACAGCTCACAGGAAGGCCAGAAGGAGCGTCCTTCTCTGGCTGAAGTCTCACCTGACCCCCTCCAGGTTTCCGCATATATAGGAACTCCACAAAAGGGGGTTAATTCTCAAACCTTCTGGAATTGCACCTGCGCAGTTGAGGAACAGCCGTCGTGCCAGCTGGGTCAATCGAGAGCTCCCCCCAAGGAACACAGGGCCTCCCTGCTCTAAAAACACGCTCTACGGAGAACAGTAGCAAGCCATAACAACGTTAGCTTTCCCAGCAGAAATGGCCTTGACTGCATACCAAGTTTGGAAAAGCTTGTTTGTCTCAGCACTGTGAACCTAACACTTCAGCAAAATGTGTGCAGCCTTTCACTGCAGAGTGAAGTAAATATCCAACATGGCTCCGAGCGCTCCCAAAATGCATTGCGCGCCCGCGCCATTTTGAACCAAGCATAAATCAAGCAGAACAATTCCACCCTATGGATATTTATCTTCGGTAGCCAGGTGGCACTGGAACTGGTCCCTGAAACCTACGAAATGTCAAAACTAAATTGGGAACACATTGAAGGCAACAACAACAAGCAATTATAATAGACAGAATAATAAAAATGCAAGCAAAAATATAACGTAGTGTACCCCCAATATCAGGTATAAAATAACCAATCCCACCAGTTTTTGTTCTGATCTTGAGACACTTGAGAAATGAGATCCCTCAAACCTCGAATATGACTTTCAATGGATCGTGAGTGGTCACTCAAATTGAAGCAACACATACCTTCAAAGGCATTAGACCCGAAATTTTGTTTCAGCAATAGATAATCAACAGCAGCTCTGTTCTGCAAAGTAGCTTTTCTAATAACTTGACTATCAAGGAGTAATTCTTCTAAAGCTTGCGAAGTATGATTAAGACTTTTAACTACTAAACACGCTAATTTCATCAAAGATTTGTAACCTCCAGCAGCTAAACCACAAACACCTACTAATGAAAGGGTTAATGCTAAAACCTCAGCTTCTGATAGCAAATGTACATGTGAATCACAGTCAGGAGATAGTCCCATAGATTCAAAGGTTGACCTTTTACCTCGAGTTATCGCTGAGTGTAAAGGAAACATCATTAGTCCTAATCGAGTCAAAGCACATGGACCTCCAGAAATGTTAGCTGGAATATAAGTATATGTAATGTTACCACATGAAAAGAGCCATCCTGTTGGAAGTTTCACATGATTCAAATGACTAGCAGTTATCACTGTATGATTGCAAGACATATAGCCTCATTACACAGTAGGTGGTAAGGGTTTACCGGTACCGGTATTTTACCGGTACCGGTAAATCCTTACCCCCTTACTACGAGTCTCCCTTTGCGGGTTGGAGAATTTAATGCCTGCTTTTTGCAGGTGTTAAAAACCAGCCCGCAAAAGGGACCAGGGAGCTAATTACGGTACCGCAATTTGCGGTGCCGTAATTGGCACCTTCCCCATTCCCATTATGCCCTATGGGGCAAAAATGGGAATGGGGAAGGGCAATGGGGGAAGGGGGAATTACCGCCCCACCAACCTTGGAATAGGGCGGTAATTCCCCTTTCCACCAAGGCGGTGCTGGTATTTTACCGGCAAGGACCAAGGTGCTAATAGCACCTTGGTCCATCGCTGTCCGTGTAATGAGGCCCATAATTTGCGTGACATTCGTGAACACAGTCTCCTCTCGAATGTAGTATGATTGTATTGATCAGTCAACTCTATTTGTCTGCATTTACCAATTTCTTGTGCTTTGCACGTCATAATATAACACACATCACCTTGGGTCACGTTATACGTAATCACACATGTCAAATTTCTCCACTTCTTGTCGGTTTCTTGGCACAACCTGCAGTACTCGTAGACTGAAAAAGATTGTCTAATGTCTGAGTCTTGAACTAAAGAATCATTATGTGTGACGCCGAAAATATGCTTTAAAACTGGAACAGGCGTCGGCACCGCTACTAAACATGTAGTCAATAAAGCTTCAGCATTGGGCACATCAGTTAAACAAAAGTGTGAGATATTCAGTACTTGCTGTGCTAAATAGATCCACATATTTTCTTCTTGAGTTATCATAGGAGAGTGTTTCCTCCGTCCTACAAAGCGCTCCTGCACAACTAGCATCAAGGTTGTTTTCACCTGCTCCTGATGTATTTGTTGCAATTCACGGATCCATGTCTTCGGTCTGGCGGGCTTGTCGGCACAGGCATGGGTTGCTTGGGGACAACATTATTCATCACTATCAGTATCCCCTTGATCACTGGCCAGATGTGACATTTTTTGCTGGTGACATAAGACCGCCTAACCCTTCCAAATGGAGTCCATTTAGTGCCACAGTCACACCAACCAGACCCAGGATCTACAAAGCAAACCCAGAAAAGAGATATCAGTGTTGCACATCACTCTCTTAGGTAACATTTGTCTGCGGGTACATATTGCCATTTCCTTCTACCAGGCTCCATTACTAAAACTACTTGATCTTTGCCTGATGCAATGACATCTGCTGGCATTGGTGGACCACTTGGCTTTTCCACCCACACTTTTGCACCCGGTACCATACTGTCTGAAGAGCCAAAACCGCAATCTCCACGGGTAGTTAACACTGTAGGAGGCTCCCCTTTCTTAATCAGGGACAACTTAATGGGAATGACTATCAATTGGGCCACTCGATCACCCTTGTGGATTGATAACAATCGATCCCCACTATTCATTAGGATGACTTTAATCTCACTTGGTAATCAGTATCAATTACCCCTACCAACACTTGGACTCCCTTCAATGCTAGGCCAGATCTAGGGGCAATCCATCCCATATGCCCTTGGGGAATCTGTACTCCAATCCCTGTTTCAATTACAACTATTCCTCTTGGATCTAATCTGATTTCTTCATTAGAATGCAAGTCTACCCCTGCTGACTCTGGAGTTGCTCGATGGGGAGCTAAAGAACCTGGTGTAATTTCCCAGTATAACAATGTTTCTCTGACTGAATTGGGTTGAACCTGCAAAGTAGGAGTCATTAATCGTATCAAAGGAGTTTCATGTTCATACACAGGCCTATTGTTCAGCACTTACACCGCATCAAACACACAATCACTCCAGCCTGCCAAATTGCTGTCTCCAGATTTGCGCAACGGTTCTTTCAGTAACCCATTCATTCGTTCAATTAGCCCTGCTGCAGCTGAGTGGTAGGGAATATGATAGACCCACTCAATGCTCTTTTCCTAACAAAATTCTTGCACTAATTTGTCTTTGAAATGTGACCCATTGTCACTTTGAATCTGCAAAGGCACTCCATAATGTAATATGATGTGATCTAACAACCTGATGGTGTTCAATTGGGTTGCACGTTTACACGGCAAAACCATCAAATATCTCGAGTATGTATCTACAATAGTGCATGCATACTGACAACCTCTGCTGATTGGCATAGGACCGATATAATCAATCTGCCAAATTTCACCTGGTAATTTTCCTCTTCTCAATGTGCCTCGAACAATTTGAGGTATAGGTCTATGCAATTGGTGTTGGCACACGGGACACTGCAAAATAATGGTTTTCACTACTTGTAAAGGAAGACTGATGCCTCAAGCTTGTGCCCACCTGATAGTAGCCTTTTCTCACTTTTCTGATGGGCCCATTTGGCCAAACCCTCCATATCGTCCTCCCGAGCCTCTGCATCCACTGAGGCAATCTTGGTGTGTTCATCTGCAACAGAATTAAACCAACGTTCTAATGAATCTGTGGCACAATGCGCGTCCACATGATATACAGTGACTTCACTTTGTAACAACATTTCTGGAATATCTTGCCACAGTTCTTTTCCCCACAACTCTTTTCAATGAATCTTCCATCCATTCTTTTGCCAAGTCGGCAACCACACTGCCAATCCATTCGCCACTGACCACGAATCTGTGTACACATAACATTGACCAGGTGTCTCTTGTTTCAATGCTTGGTAAACTGCGTAAAGGTCTGCAAACTGACTGCTCTTTCCTTTCCCTGTCGTTGTCAACATCTTTTTGGTTTTGGGATTGTACGACACTGCTTTCCAGTACCGCTCAGTTCCCACATATCGGGCTGAACCATCCGTGAACCAAGCATGCTCTATTTGTTCCACGGTCAACTCACTGTAAGGTACTCCCCATTTCATGGGAGATTCACGTTTTTCAGGCACCTCTGGTGGTATGTAATATGAGGGCTGTATGTTGGCTACTTGCTCATGTAATTTAGCCACTCCACCCTTTCCTGATTTGGCTCTGTCTTGAATATACCATTTCCACTTAATTATGCTGGCTTCTTGAGCATGTCCTATACGATGCGTTTTAGGAGAGCTCAGTACCCAGTGCATGATTGGTATTTCTGGCCTCATCAATACATCATGGCCCACCGTCATTTGCTCGGTATCAACAAGAGCCCAATAACATGCCAGCAATTGCATTTCAAACGGAGTATATGAGTTACCATCATCGGGCAATTTACGACTCCAAAATCCTAATGGCACACGTTTCATGTCTTGTTTCTGCCACACACTCCAGTTAGCATAATTGTCTTGCACAGACACATTTAATTCCACTTCGCCTTCCTTCAAGGGCCATAAATCAAGCACCTGCTGCACGGTGTCTTTCGTCATCTCAAAGGCTCTCTGCTGCTCTTCCCCCCACTGAAACTCATATTTCTTTCGTGTCACCTTGTAGAGGGGGGCCAATATCTGCCCTAAATGGGGAATGTGCTGTCTCCTAAACCCAAACATTCCTATAAACTGCTGAGCTTGCTTTTTGTTCGTTGGAGTGGTGAATTCAAGTATTTTCTGTCGAGCTTTAGGCACCATTTCTCGATGCCCATGATGCCACTGAATCCCTAGAAATATCACTGTTTCAGCTGGACCTTGAATTTTACTCGGATTAATCTCCCACCCTTCCTTTTTCAATCTTTCTATAAGGGCATCGAACTGACCTTGCACGCTGTGCTCATCCTTGCCCTGGATCAAAATATCATCAATATAATGAGAGATTTGTATGTCAGGTTTACACAGTATCTTGTCTAAGTGCTCTGCCACCAGCCGGTGACAGATAGTCGGACTGTGCATGTACCCCATGGGTAGTCTCGTGAAAGTGTACTGACGTCCACCCCACGTAAATGCAAACTGTTCTTGACACTCATCAGCAATTGGTAAGGTGAAAAATGCATTAGCTAAATTGATCACTGCATACCAAGTCCCCTCGAACTTTTGGACATTTTCAATCAAAGTAATGGCATCTGGGACTGCGGGCACTAAGGGAGGAGTGTGTTTATTCAACTCCCTGCAATCCACCGTCATCCTCCACGACCCATCCCCCTTTTTAATGGGCCAGGGCGGATTGTTCCATGATGTGGTATTAGGGTGTAATACACCAGCCTCCACGTACTCTTTGATGGTGTCTGAGATTTCCTTGTGCCCCCCAGGAATGCGGTATTGTTTCATTGCTACCCGCTTGGTTGCTATTAGCACTTGCACTGGGGGTATCTTCAATTTGCCTACAGTAATGGGTGTACAAATTAATGTACTCACCCCAAACTGGTACGTTTTACCGCCAAGTCCCAAGGTTAGCCCTTCCAAAATGTCAAAGCCAATTATATACTCAGGTATCGGGACAATCAACACTTGGTATTTCTGCCTCTTTAAATTGCCTATTTTCATCTCCACTCGCGTTTGCACTGTGGGGGTCTCCTTTCCCCCTAAACCTGTGATCGTAAACTGTTTGCCTTTAAATCGTGTCGGATTACCATGAATCAAAGATGCCTCTGCCCCGGTGTCTATCAATGCTCACACCCCTTGTGTATTTCCTGGCCCCCAAAAAATCTTAACATCAACATGAGGCCGCCTATCCACTTTTATGCTGGCAGACGCTGCCGGAGCTTGGCCGAAGCCCTAGTCAAATTTCGAATGAGTGTGACTTGACTCCGCCTCTAGCATCGCACTCACCACCTTTCTCAATTCAGCGTATGTTGGCTGGTATGGGGAAGGTGTCCCCATAGACCCTTCATCTTGTTCTTCTGCAGGGGGAGCAGAAGGTGGGGCGTCCCCCTTTGTCGTGGTGACTACTGGTTTCTTAACCTGTTTATAGCACTCTTTTGCTGCAAGTCCTCGTTTTTTGTATAATTCATACATTACTCTGGTTTCAATGCCATCCATTTCTTCATGTAGCACACCATCTTTTAACAAAGCCAAAAACATGTCTTTTCGGGACACTCGGGAGTCTCTGCTATCTTGCTGCCTGCCTTCAGTTCTTCTCTCACTGCGCCCCCCTCTCTCTCGTGGCTTGTTATCGCTCTTGTCCCACTCCCCCAAATCTGCAAGTTGCCAAATGGCATCTGCTACCTCATCAGTGGCCTTGCCCGTCATATCTACGAGCAAAGTCATAATGATACTTTTGTATGCGGGTGGCGCAGTTCTAATCACCATGTTGCGAGTTGAAACTAAGAGCGGCACGGCTCCCATGTGATCAGGAGCATCTATTTGAATCACCTCTTTCATAGCATGCTCTCTGACTTTTTGAATTGCTTCTCCTAATGTATACCACTTCATTTCTTCACTAGGCCAGTCTGTGGTAATGGGGTATTTACGGTTACATGCTTGGGGTATCAGGTTCAACAAAGACACCTGCGTATCCTGACCATTTGCATCAGGGGGCAGTCCTGCTCTTAAGACCTCCTGTACATTGGTGTCAATTGACAGGGGTAAAAAACGCGGTGAATCAGTAGAATCTACCACAAACCCTGCAGCACCCCCATCTAGCAATCTCACCATCCATGTCAATAAAGCTTCCCCTGATTTTTGAACTCAAACGGGTAATAATTTCCCCAACCTCCTGTTGTGTGTAATCCTCCAGCGTGGTTAAATCCACCATACCACCACCAGGATTCTGCGGGTGTGGTCCGGCTCCCCGCCTTCTAACAGGCTTCTCCACCACTGTTTTTTGTTTCACCTCTGGTTTGGGGTCAGACTCTTCTGCAGAACTACTTTCTAGACTGGTCGAATCAAAAATATCACCATCCCACTTGTCTGGATCCCATTCTGCGCCAGCGGTAGCGATTACAGTTGCCACCTTTCTTTTGTTGATCCCTCCCCGTCTTTTCCTATACTTATAACAAGCTACTCTGACTGCTGCCCTCTCGGCTACCGCCTAATATGTGTCAGCCTTATCTTTAAACAGTTTCATTTGAATCTGCTGCATTAACGCAGTCTGCCGTTCTGCAGCTAGTTCTCTCTCTAATCTCAAAACCTCAGCTTTCATATCCATTTGCTTCTGATGTATTTTCCTATAAGCATGCAAAAGAACCCAACCTCGCCTGCCTAATGCCACACATTCTTTACCACGTTCTTAACCCTGGCCCCTGCTGGACTGGGCACACTTGTTCCCCTCACACTCCCTCGCACATCTGTCTGCGCACTTGCACGACCTTAAATGTACTAAGCCTAGCATGTTCGTCTATCCTGTCCTGCTCTATCTCCCCTCTCTAGCTAGTGATGCCTGCATGCATAGTCACATTGATGACCAATCTTTTGTCTTGTATGTTCCTCTCCTGCTCCCCTCCCCTTTTTCGCCCACTCTTTGTCAAACACTTATACTCATAAATGCCCCGGACTAGTATTCTAGTTATTGCTGTTAGATCATTCAGAATCTTCAAGACCTAAGAATGACAATGATATCCTCTTGTTCGCTTCCCATCTTGAAGTGCTTTGAAGCACTTCACTTTTGTATAAGCGCTTTACATATAAACATTTACAATTACAAGAGAATTCTTATAGAAGATAATACCAACCCCATAATGTTATTACATTCATTTCTAATAAAGGGACCTGTATTGGATTTAACGGCAGAAATTGAAGCCCCAGAAGGGTGACCTCTCTTCCCTTGAGTAGCCAACTGTGATTTAATCACATAACTATCCAAAACGGGCACTTCAACAAGCCAAGTTTCTTCAAAAAGGATAATATCATACTTCATAATCTGTCTACCCAAGTGTTGATTGTTAAATAATTGCGTATGACCATGTGCATTCCACGATACCATCTTCAAACAACCTCTATCCTGCAGATGACCACTCTCTGCGGTTTAACCATATTTAGACTCATTTAGTGACCTTGCAATCCATGACCGGTCACCAATATCGGACCAACATCCCTGATTCGTGAAACAGAGAGCTCTCTGATGCTGCTCATTCTCCCCTACGAGTATTATGATCTCAGCCGGATCCACTGATGTGTAAGTACTTATGTAATCATCCCCTTTGTTTCCATCATATGTATAAAAAGGGGTTATATCATAACCTGTCTACGTGGATTCAACTCCTTTAAAAATCAAATCGTGCACAGTTTTAGAGGGAATACCAGAGAAACTGTAGAGAAGGAGCCAAGTACCCCCACCTCAACCAAGTCGCCCATATTGACTATATTTTGGGAGCCAGAGTGTGAGACATGTGCGATACCAGTAAGACTACCAATACCAAAGAGAATCCTGGAAGCAACGCTCCCATTCAGAAAACCATACCTGCTTACGAAAAAATATGATGGCCATTTCAATGAAATCCCGGATGAAACAGAGCAAGTGAATGGTCAAGATGAAAGTGACGTCATATGGAGTCGAGCTGACGTACATAGAAGAGATGCAGAGATAAGAGGATGCAGATATTCTATAAGGCATCAAGAAAGTATCAAGGATAAGTGACATCTTGGGACCAAGGTGAAGAAGCTTAATCCACAGAAATGATGAAGATATCAAGTTGTTTTACACATGTACAGATGCAGAGAAACGGCAGACAAAGTATTCTTGAGGCTAGCTTTATAGTAAATAGATTGCGGCATGTACCAATATATATACATATATGCAGTGTTATAGCAGAGCTGGACTAAAAAAGGAAGGCCTCATTTTCAGTGCGTCGCAGTAAGAAAACAAATGAATTAAAAGTGAATCTTGGAAAGGCAAGGCTGGATGAGCCATGAAGCCAAGCCAAGGTCTTATCAGACTGGAGTGAGCTGACATTGGATACAAAATCGTGTGAAAGAACAAGCTCCTGTTCAGAAGCTATGAACAAAACAAGGAAGACGTCAGAGGTCTATTAGAAAATAGTATGTTAATACACTAAAGACTTGAAATCATGGTCTACAGTCACGTGGGCAGATAAAGTTGGACGAACAGGATTATCACACCTACGCTTGAGGGCAGAGTGTGCCTTCACTCCCCTGAATTCTCCAGAGCTAAGAACACTCCCAAGGACAAGTTCAAAGTCTTAATTGCCAGCAGACCACTGAGGTGATGATAGATGGATATGCTCATTGGTGGAAAGTTCTGTTCAAGACAAGGTCACCAGCACCTGGAGGTCCAGTCTGCATGCTGCTAGACATAGGTGGAAAAGTACTGATGGAGGTTAGAGTGCCAACCAATTGTAGGGGATCACGTAATTAAGGGACCCATAGTTTGTGTAGCCAATGGGACGTTGTGTATTCAGTGACGTTCATAGTGGCCATTTTGAAGGGAGGGCTTAGTTGCCCCACCTGATGTTAAGAAACCAATTGCGTTCATTCACTCTCCCATACTAGTATAAAACATACACTCAGATATTCCCGTAGACCCAATCACTTTCTTCGATAGGTTTTTGTAGTTTGCCACATAGGATGATGTTAGTAATACATAGGTTAACATCATCAATGACGATTTTTTGCTATATAAGATTGCTTTTTTTTGTAATGCATTGAGAGATTTTGCGCTGAGACGTCTGGTGATGTCCTTTGGAGAAGTCTTAAGAAAAAGGCTAAGATATATGTGGCTGGCCGAGTACGTTTGTTTGTCCGTCTGTTTCATGTGATTGTGTAATGATGACGAAATAATAGGCAAGATTGATAAACGTAAAAAGGAGAAACGCGAGAGTTAAATAATTAAGCGTGTATCTTAATGAACTTCAATTGATGACATTTTTAGCAGATTAAAGTAAAAAACTTGAAATAGAGGGTTTGGGGCTTGCAACGATTGGTGCATGCTCATATTGTTTTGTTTTCTTGAAAAGAATTATTAAAATTTGCAAAGAGCAAAATGGTGAGTATTGACGGTCAAAGACAGACGTGTCAAAATGGAGGATATTACTCCGCTTATACACCTTTGCAAACAGTTGCCTAAACATGCACCTAAGCTTAGACAGTACAGTGCAGAATAGTTTCAAGGAACCGCAGACAAAATGTGCATGACATGGCCGCAATGGGGATCACTATCGAAGGTAGTGCTGCAGCATATGACGGCATATTTGCATGCTGCATATATGGGAAAAAAGTTAGATAAGCGACTAGTGAGTTTACAGCTCAGGAAAATGTACCAGGAGGTGAGAGAAGACCCGTCTCCTGTAGATTGGATACTTAATGTATGCAAAGAGGGCGGTGAAGAGCCTTCTGCACCACCCGCCGCGCTTGAAATAGATGGAGAGAGTAAGAAAGACAACCCAGAGAGCGAACGTGAGGCAAGAATCATGAAAACAGCAGATGGGATATAACCCAGTTACAATTTTTATATTCAGTCATACAAGCGGACTGACTGAAAAACCATACGAAATAGAATTATCTTTTTGGAATGCCCATATTTGAGAAAGGTACTAGTGTTGTCGAAACACGTGCGATCACAGGGCACTTTGCATCACGGGGCACTTTGTTTAATTGATCTAAAGGATCACAATTACAAATTGTTTTTTTCAAGCATCTTGTTTGTGGCGCAATTTAATGTTGAGAACCACAATACTGTCTAAGAAAGATGATGGGCTTTACCCATTGAGGGAGTTTAAGGCAGCAACGGGGTACAGTAACCTGGCATATGAGTCGCCTGCACAAAGCAGCGACGAGGACCCAGAGAAAAATACTGAGAGAGATGTAATCTCTAAGGTCCTGAGGGACAAGGAGAGACGCGATAAAGAGAGAAGTGATCGACCAAGTACATCCTTAAATATAGGACGAGAAATAAAGAGATGGAAAGGAGAAAGGATAAGGCTGATGAGTTAGCGCTTATACAGAATGAATGGATGGGTGGTCAGATTTAGCTTAAACTTGATGGTAAGAGCATCAAGGATGTGAGGCAAAGGAAAAATTGAGACGAGCAGAATAAGAAAGGCAAAAAAAGGGAATTAAGATTGAAAGACGATGGGGCAAAAAGAAAGGAAAGACAAAGACGGGAACAATTGTATCACGAGGAGCAATTGAAGAAAGAGAAAGAGCAGAGGAGCAAATAAAATATGACAATAATAAGAGAGCAATTGAAGAGCGGGAAAGACTAGAAAGGAAAAGAATGGAAGAAGAGGAACAGAAATTAAGGGATAAAAGAATGCAAAGACACAGAGATGAAGACATTTGAAGGGCAAATGAGAGAAAGAAGAGATATGAAAAGAAAAAAGGAAGACAGGGTATGAGAGGAAGCAATAAAGTGAAGAGAGTTTGACGATGAATTAGAATGAAAGAGAAGGTAGAGGTAGAGAGCATGCAATCTTGATCGCATGGAGAAGGAGGTTATGGTTCCTGATCCAGTAATATCATGGGAAGATTTAGAAGAGTTCTTCCCAGAACATGAGCAAATAGCAGGACCATCTAGAGCAAATCTAGAGGATGAATTTGACTCTAGAAGCATTGGAGATGCTATCAATTAAGTCTATCATGATATCAAAACTAAGAAAGCGTTGCAGGGGAAGGATAACAATTATCGACTTGAGAGTACACAGTTGTACGATAAAGAGGAAGCCTCATGTAGTTTTGAGCCCAAAGAGCTGTCTCTATACAGACTGACCCTGGATAGAGACAAAGAGGAGCAAGGTCACACGAGTTGGGCACAGGAGATGTCAGAAGAAGACATAGAAGCCTTCGGTGGGGAGGAGGGAGGTAATGCATATGGACCTGAGGGATGTTTTACAAAGGATAAGGAAGTCCGATGCTCAGATGTAGACCTACCTACATCTCAGGCGTCAGAATCATTGACGCGGCTAGATCCACCATCGAAAGGGCAGTCCCATGGTCAGTGGGGGGACTCGCACCTTATGTGAGCAGGTTAAGGTAATCGCCAGGAAGAAGGCAGTGCGGAACTATTGTCCCTGCTATGGATAGGCAAACAATGGGAGATAAGAGCAAATTTGGTGTCTCACAGTTCACTTTATTAGAGAAGGGAGGGGCCAGACCACAGTACAGACCGTGGCCACAGAGATACATGAGCTAGAGAAAATGACAGGAGTAAATATGCTGGCTATAGGAGACATTAAGGGTCTCCTAATTGCTATTCTTGGGGGAAGAGCTGATGACGTTTGGTCAAGAGCAGGATATTTTGCTATTACCACGGTAAACACTGCTCATGATGGAGCACCGTTCAATAATTGCAGAGCGGCAGTTTGGAAATCGCTTAGAGTGCTGTATCCGGACACGTCAGACATGGGAGCTATAGTGACGAAAAAGATGCAGGAAGGAGACAATCCCCTCGTTTATATTCGGAATTTCCAAGAGCAATGGGCTTTGGAAACACTGCCAAACCCAGTACAGAAGCAGCTCAAGAAGTTAGTGGTCATGGAAGCAAAACCATGGTCAGAGATACAGCTGACCATTGCGCATTATAGCAGACTCTTGCAAGAAAAGAATCACAAGAACGACAATATTAGGAATGGCGAAGAGGCAAAGTTAGTGCAGAAAAAACTCTCCAAGTATGCCATTGATGGGGCAATGTTAACTAGTGGAGACGGATCAAGCTTGCAGCAAGCAGCAAACATGCCGCAGATGAATAACCAGAGGCAGTTTGACCATGGTAATAATGGGTTTATTCCACGGGGGAGGGGAGGTTTTCGAGGAAGAGGTTTACAGAATAATCAGGGGAACTTTCAGAATAATCAAGGTGGCTTTCAGAACATGCAGAATGATAATCAAGGCATGCAGGGAGGACAAATGGGAAAACCTCTGCCTATATGTTGGACATGTGCTATGACAGGACATTTTGCCCACGTATGTAGAAGTCAAGGATTTGTGCAGGATAATCAATTTTCGAGAGGGGGGACATCCAACCCACCTGCATATTCGCAGCAGAATGGAGATGGGTTTGCTCAGAATGAAGCAGTGCAGCAGATACAAGTGCCGAGAGTGCAGCAAGATTTACAGATGCAACAGACAGCAATGAATCTGCCACAAGGGCAGTCACAGCATTCGCCCATGCAGATACAGCAAAGCACAAGCACAGGACAGTTAATGACCTCAACGGTAGGGGGTGTCACTGTCAATGGAGGAAATCCATTCACAGGTACAGGGGTGTGGCTGTATCCACAATATGACAGCTCACTGGGAGACTTGATGGGTTTGATACTATCAGTGACGCCCAATCCTCAAGAGGAACCAAGGGTTGAAGTCAGTATAGGAGGCAAGAATGTTTCATTTTTGGTAGACACGGGTGCAACACGCTCATGTATACAAGAGTGGACATTTTCGATATCTGGAAATCCTATGAATGTTCAAGGTTTCACAGGAGCTACAAGCAGAGTTCCTTTTACTAAAAATTTACCAGTTTCTATAGGAGAGTGTGACATGTCGGTGCCATTGCTATATTCCAGGCAGACACCTGTTGATATACTGGGTCGAGATTTAATGACCAAGTTAAATATGAAAATGTCATTCACTGATGAAGGCATAGTGTGTTGAACAACAGGAATGCATTATTTAAATCTGACAGAATTTATTATGGTATTTGCAGGACAAGTGGCCATACGAGGAGTGCCGTTAGAACCAGAAGTGTTTCACTATGGGGTATGAATTTAGTTGACGTGGCTGCCAGGCTTAGTGGGCAGGACTATGAGAATACCTGATGAATTATTATTCAGGCCAAAGATACCTATGTATGAAGAGGAAGGGCAAATCTTTCCTTCAGAATTACAAGCAGCCATAGTGCGAGGAGAAATGGCTTTGCCTGATGGGAATGATCATGATGGCAGAGGATGGTGCACAGTGATTGCCATTGGGGAAGGTTACAGATTGACTGACGTCACTGATGAGGATATGTTTGGAGATCATCCATCGGATGACGAACTGATATTTGAGATGAGTATTACTTATTGAGTGAGAGCAATCAAACGTGAGGTTCCCCGGAAAATTATGTTAGTTCAAAAACATCCTGAGTATTTTGAGGATGACATGGCGAAAGTGCCAGCTTCATTATGGACGACAGGGGGGGCTGGAGAAGTAAAGATTAAATTGAATCCAGGAGCAATTTTACCTCGAGCACAACAGTATCCTATGTCTCGAGAGGCAGACAAGTGTATTTTCAAGACGATATCAGCTATGATGGAACAAGGCATCCTAGTGAAGTCAGAGTCATTGTGTAATACCGCAATCTATCCGATCAAAAAAGGGAAAGGGGGGTTGTTGTGTTTAATTCAAGATATGAGACTGATTAACCAAATTGTAGAGGCTGATGTCCCTCTAGCTCCTAATCCTGTGACAATCTTATGTAATATACCTGTTGAGGCACAATATTTCACTGTGATTGACTTGAAAAATGTGTTTTTCTCAATCCCATTGCATAAAGTCTTGCAAGACAGACTCGCCTGAAAAGCACTTGTTTACCCCAGGGGTACTGTGAGTCTCCATCGATTTTCAATAGGGTCCTGCAGATGGACTTAAGCAATATTGATTTAGAAAGTATTGTGTTGCAGTATGTAGATGATATATTGGTCTGTAGCACCACACAGGAAAAGTACAGATGCGATTCTGTTCAGCTAATGATTATTCTTGCTTACAAAGGATATAAAGTTGACAGAGAGAAGTTGCAGTATTGTCAACAAGAAGTGTTGTACATTGGTCAGTACATTTCGCATAAAGGAAAGAAGGTTAATCCTGAGAGAGCTGAGGCTATTTTGAAAACAGTAAAGCCACAGATGATAAAACACATGCTGGGATTTTTGGGGCTATGTAACTATGTGAGAGCATGGGTCTTTGATTATAGCTCATACATCAGGACCTTATTGCAAGCTCTGAAGAAAGCACAGACAAGACAAGAAAACAATGTTTGTACTGAGAAAATGGAAGAAGTGTTTGATGAATTGAAAAAGGCAATTTGCACAGCTCCAGTTTTAGGAATTCCCAATTATGCTGAGGAATTCATTTTGTTTTCGCACATGGATAGCACTGTTATGACAGCAGTCCTAACACAGAGAACCACGTTGGGGTACAAGCCTCTTGCATATTACAGTGGGATTCTAGACCCAGTAATGAGGGGTCACTTTCCTTAGAACAGTCTTTGGAAGCCACCACATTTGCCATTGAGAAGGGTGTCAGTATAGTGATGGGGTGTTCTATGATGTTATTTGTTGAACATGCATTATTTGCCATTTTGGCGAAACCTCAGGCACGTTGACATCTCAAAGGGCTTCTGCCTATGAAGTAGTCATATCAAATCCAGCAATTAAAATAGTCTGATGTAGAATAATGAATCCTGCCATGTTTGTAGTTGAACCACTGGCAGAGGACGAACATGCACACAATTGCTTGAACTATGAAGAGTTCTATGATGAAATTCCAAGGATAAAAGAGAATGCATTGGCAGTTGGGGAGATTCTTTTTATTGACGGTTCGCCGAGAATCAATCAGAATGTTGGACAAAGATATACAGGTGCCGCGGTGGTAAAGCACACAGCCAATGGGGAGTTTCAGGTACTGATAAGTGCACGACTACTGTCTCATTTTTTGGCACAAGCTGCAGAATTAGTGGTGCTGATTGTGGAGCTCGAGAATCATGCAGACCAGGATGTAACGGTGTATAGTGACTCCGCCTATGTGACATTGACGGTGCACATAGGGCTAGCATGTTGGAAAAGGAGGGGCTACCTCCGAGCAATGGCACTTCAGTTCAACACACAGCCCTATTGAACAGGCTTATTAAAGCACTACAACTCCCATTAGCATTGCAGTCCTTAAATGTACAGCTCACACAAAAAGGGCGGATTTTATTTCACATGGAAATCAAAAAGCTGCAAGCGATATTCAATCAACACTACAGCTAAGTCAATGCCTAGTCTGGGATGCTGAGGAAAACCCTTATTGATGTATTTTTATATCCAGTTTAGTACTCTGGATGACAACCCTTGTATAACACCCCCCTCTTAGAATCCCCCTGACACCACTGAGCCAAGAAGTAGGATTGTTTTGCAAATTAAAAGGTTTATTTGAAAAATTAAACAATATATATATATATATATATATGTATATATATATATATATATCAAACTTTTATAATAAATTAATATCTGATAGTACACTGAGACATATGATGTGGATCCACAATGGGTAATGTTACAGTGGTACACTTGATTACTTAGGAGTAGTATAGAGGATGAGGTAGCTGAGAGTGCTTTTATGGCTTCAAGGACAACGCAATGATGAATGAAATGCAGTACAGAAAATAACTTGATATGGCTTCAACAAAAGGCAATGTAATCACTTTTCCTTGACAATTCCCCCCCCCCCTATGCAATACAAGAAATGGAAGGAGAGCACACAATCTTCAAGAATCCCAACAAATCACACTTTATAATGCAATAAACAGTTCCAGTTCCCCCAGCAAGCTTAGAGAAAACAGGGATGAGTTTTAAACACAGGCGAATTACTTTAATGTGGTTTGCAAGGAAGTGAAAAGGTGCTAAAATTGCTTTTAATTCCCTCTAGAGGTTCAGGGTAGGTGATGGCTACTTTATATTAGTTCAGGCTCACTTTAACAATGCTTTATGAGTTCTTACCAAGTTGCAAACGGATTTTAACAAAAGAAAGAATGGAGCTGCTATTTTGACAAGTGGAGAAATTGAGCCAAAATCGCAAATCGTGGTAAATTTCGCGAGTGCGTGAATCGCTATTGCGGAATAAGTATAAGGGGAAGGAAGTCGGTTCTAGGCTTGGTGGAAAGCCTAGATTCTAAGCTTTCAGATGAAAGTTAAATTTCGTTCCTAGCCCAAACGGTTCCAGCGATACGGACAATTAAATAAAGGTAGTTTTTCGGATTTAAAGTAAACTCAAAATGACAGGTGACAGCTTGCAGCTGCAGAATTGACAGGTGACAGTTGCGCAGCTTTAAAAATGACAGATGACACGATTTCTAGGAGGCAGTTCTACTAAGGTTAAAATAGTTTGGATTAGATTATTTTAACTAAGAGATTGGTTCTGCACAGTTCTGCTAGGTACTCACAATATAAATTTGAACTAGGCCTCGTCACGGATCTGGTCAAAACGTCCGGCTGCGGTTCTGTCTGCTCGGTGGGTCAATCAGGCACCGGTTCTGCTCACAGCGATCTGGGTCAGCTCTGGTCTGCTGGTCTAGCCTCTCTGGATTCTGGATGTAACACTGCTTTCTGGATACTGCTACAGGTTCTTGCAAAAATTCTTGGCAAAATTCAAACAGCTCGCCCCGGCTGTTGAATAGTTTGGTTGGTTTTGAGGCCTGCTGAAGAGGATTCAGCTGGTGGATTCAGGCCTCTCTGCTACAGATTCTGGAGTTAATTTCTGCTACAAGTTCTGGAGATTGATGGATTTGAAGTCTGGATCTCTGGATGTGAAGTTGTCGGTCAGCATGCTCCGCAGCAAATGGAATTGAATGTCTCTACCTGTCCCAGCAGTCTCTTTTTATGTGTTTTGGAAAGTGGGTGTGTGCGTTGGTCATAACTAAACCTGTCCCTCTCACTTATCATTGGCCAATTCCTTCTCTCTCCCTTGATTGGGGGAAGGAAATGTGAGTCAGAGTGATGCTGTAGGTTTTATGGTCAGAGGAACCTCCCCTTGTCAGATTGCACACAAATCTATTTCTGACCCAAATACATATTTATCTATGTACCATTTTTCTAATATTATAGGTCCAGTTAACATATTTTCTGTAGCACCAAACCATCCGATCCCTGTCTTTGTACAATGTCGTGTCCACTGATGACAGAATTCTCCCCTTTTCATCCAGATAACGACCTCTACACCTTTCCAGATTTTACACAAATGTGCACCAGGGATATGGGTTACAGATGATAAAGTGTCATATTTTTAACATTCATACATTTGGAGTGAGACCCTATTTTCCGCTAGCAACCCCCCAGAATACACAACACGGTCCTAACGCTTCTTAAAATGTTCACAGAAAAATCACAAAAATAATGGTATTACTTATATAATTCTGACAAGTCCGTACTATGAATTATCCATCTTTTTTTAAATTATGCCCTGGTCAAAAAGGGTTGTGGCTTCCCACATCACATGGTGGAATAACTGATTTATCCACTTCCCCCAAGCCAGCTTGTTCACAGAGGCACAGCTGCGCCCCAGTTTCTCCCAAGAGGAAGCTATTTTACGACGCCCCCAATATAACATTTGCCTGAGCCAAGGAAGTTGCATTGTTCTGTCCCTTCCAGTTCCCAGGTGCTCCACCCCTAATCTAATCAGAGAGGTGTCAACTCCTTTTGGCAAGGGGCGGCAGGATGCAGCTAGACCTGGGAAGAGTGGCTGTTGATCCAGTTTCAACTCCTGTCGGGGGTAGTTGTCAGGCAAAATTCAGTTTCATTAAGCCAGGATTCAGCTAAATGTCACTTTTTGTTCCCAGTTTTCTACATTCAAATCAAACTGACAATTGTTACCTATACATTAAATAATTACTTCCTTCAAGTCATTTCAGAATATAGTTTTACATTGTATCCACCTCTTAGCAAGTCTTTCCTTGGTCTGGTTTTGTTTCATTTGTTCAGTTTTACACAAAAGTCTGGTGGTTTTAAAACGCCGGCTTTCTGATAGTGGTGAGTACTGGTAATGCAACCATTTTTGGGATTAAGAAAATGAATTCCCCACAGTTCTGAGTTGCTTTTTGGCAATCAGCATTGCCATTCCCAATGGTTTCAGGCTACTGTGTGTGTAGCCCAATGTTGGTTTTAGGCAGTGCCCTCCTGTGCTCACAACATAGGCAAAAATGGGTGGCAGCCTATTCTTCATGTTTTCCCTGTGCACTCTCTGGGGAGTTCTGGCCATCATGAAGTTTTCCATGCCAGTACTGCAAAGTGTTATGGTAGGGCTTGGATGCATGGGTAAAAGCCTCCCACAAGCCCCCCGTCATGCGATGGCCATTCTGTCCCTTCGCTGATGGAACTCGCAAGATCTGGGATGTTTGCCTCCTCTTCTTCCAATTCCATGGATGGCACAGTTCAGCATCTTTTCCTCCCTCCAGTCGATCAATCAGTTCTCCTTGCTGGTCCTGATGGGAGGATTGGGCGGTACCCCGGGCCCCTCGGGTCTCTGCTCCCGGTCCCCGGTCGTCCTCCTTGGTCAGTCTCCATGGTTTCATCTCTCCTAGGATGATAAAGCAAAGCGGCAATACCTATTCGTAGACATTTCTTCACCACTATTAATGGTGTGGCGAACATATACATTTTATGAATCAGAAGATATGAACATATACATTTTCTTTTTTAAATTAGGAGACAAGAACATATATATATACAAGGATCACAGAATTTTATATGCTATATGTGGAATATTTTAGGGTTGGAACTGAATTACTCTGGAGCGGCCCCCTCTGGGATTCCAGTGGATTCCTCCAGTTGTTGCAGAGTGTGCCTGGGATGGCAACACTTTAGCTGATTTATATGTACCCACTTGTCTTCCCCTTCCACCAGACTGCCTTTGGGGATGCAGATTTTATAGGCAACAGGGGAGATCTTGTCTATAATTTCAAACGGTCCCTTCCATGTAGTCAAGAATTTTCGCTGTTTGGCCTGGTTCCTTTGGAAATTGCATAGATAGACCCGATCACCCACCTTATATTCCTTTCGGGTAGTTTTTAAATCATAGTGGGTCTTCATGCTCTCGGCTGACCTTTCTAGATTCCGCTGAGCATAGGCAAAAGCATGCTGAAGGTGTTTCCTTAAATTCTCCACATACTCATGAGTTGTGGAGGCATTTATCAACGTTTGCTCTTGGGTTCTGTAGAGCAAATGCTGGGGAAGCACCATCTTGCATCCAGTCATCAACTCAAATGGTGACATTTTGGTTGCAGATGAAGGGGTAGATCTGATGGCCATTAGGACCAGAGGTAATCGGATATCCCAACTTGGCCCAGAATCTGCCACAAACTTTTTTAAGATGCTCACAATGGTTCGGTTATATCTCTCTACTGCTCCAGTAGAAGCTGGCCTGTAAGCAATGTGTAGCTTCCTTTTAACCCCCAGTATCTCCCACATCGTTGTCATTACTTCACTGGTGAAGTGGCTACCTCTGTCTGACTCAATCCTTTGAGGTAGACCAAAACAGGAAAAGATGTGGTTAATCATCAGGGCAGCTGCTGTTTCTGCCTTGCAGTTTGGGGCTGGGAGACATTCCACCCACTTGGTAAACAAGCATGTAACGGTCAACTTGTACTTGTTTCCTCTAGACGAGCGGATTACAGAGCCTACAAAGTCGACTTGCAAATCTGACCATGGCAGTGTCATCCCCCTCTTTTGGCGAGGCGCACGGTGTTTGAGGGATGATGGCTGAAATTGTGCACACACAAGACACCCCTTCATGTATTGGTCGAGGTCCTGCACCATGTGTGGCCAGTAAGCAACCTCCCTTAAGATTTCCAGTGTTGTGTGAAACCCCCTATGACCGGCGGTGGCCGCATCATGGGCATGACTTCACATCAGGCTTCGGAATGAGGTAGGAACCACCCACTGATCGTGGCCATCTTTGGATTTCCTTACCAGCAAACCGTCTTGGATTCAGAACATTTTTGGACATTTCATCAACACTCTTAGGTCCTCTTTCCCAATGTAATCGGTATCCGACAGGGGAAAGTTCTCAGGGTCCTCAAGGTGTTGGTAAAACTTACCAATAATTGGATCCCCCTTCTGAGCTGTAATTAAATCAGCATCAGGGGTCTCCTTACTCCATTGTGCAGTTGAATGATCATTGTGAGCATTTGTCTGGGACATAGTGATAGCAGTGACCTGGATTTCCCCCAACAGGGACTCTATTTCTATTAGATCCCCTTGGATGGCCCCGGTTTTGGCCAGCTGATCAGCTAAGTAATTTCCAGTTTTGTCTGGTCCCTCTACTTTGGAATGACCCTTGATCTTTTTCCAATAGATTGTCATCCCATTCGAGGTGACCAGATCATCAATGTTTTGAATTAACTTCCCATGTTTCAAGGGTTTGTTATTAGCACATAACAGGCCTCTGGTTTTCCAATTAACCAGGTGCTCCACGAACCCGTTCCGTACATAATCCGAATCTGTGATTATGACCAGTTCGTGGAGTTGGTGTTGGACAGCAATGAGGATGGCTTGATGCAAAGCCATCAATTCTGCCACCTGTCTACTTCGGGGACCAATTTTGTATCCAGCGGAGGGTTCTGGGGACTCATTCACCCATGCATTCCCTACGCCGGCCACCAGTTCTTTCTCCCCGTTGTTGTCAACATGGTAAGAGCATCCGTCCACATAGACAGTGGGCATTCCCTCACACTTGTCTTCTTCAAATTCTTTGTGTGGGGAATTAAGGTATGCCTCCGTGTTGTCCTTGATTTTTAGACTTTCGTCCTCGAGACAGTTTTCTCTGGCACAATCATGCAAGTCAGCCAGAACTTGCGCGAGGGGACTCTTCTTGTTTTGGCCATATCTGACCTCCACAGGAAAGCTATGCATTGACAGAATCCAGGAAGTAATTCGGGAATTACTCACATTTCCGGCCCGGATTCTGTCACTTGGGAGATATTGCAGAGGCTGGTGTGGAGTCTCCACTATTATGTGTTCCCCCTGGATAAACGGGCGGTAATTCTTCAATGCCCACACCGTTGCCAGGAGTGCCTTCTCACAATCGTTGAATTTTTCCTCCACAGAGGATAAAGTTTTGCTCGCATAGGAGATTACTATATTGACCTTGTCATGCTTTTGGTATAATACTGCCGTCAAGCACGTATTAGAGAACCCCGTCTCCAGGAAGAACTCCTTGTTTCTGACAGGGTAAGCTAGGCAAGGCGCTTGTGAGAGGCTTCTTTTGAGTTGTCTTACTGCCTCAGATTGTTCTGGACCCCATTCCCACTTGACCCCCCTTCAAGAGATGAATCAGGGGTCTAGTGATCTCTGCGTAGCCTTCAATGAACTTTCTGCTGTAATTAGTCAGTCCAAGGAGGCTCCTTAGTTCCCGCAGAGTTGTGGGGTCTTTCAACTTCTGAAGTGCTTCCACTTTCTTTTCTTGGGGACAGAGACCCTGAGGAGTAATCTCATGCCCCAAGAAATTAACACGGCTTCTACACCACTGTGCTTTCTGAAAGGAAAGTTTTGCTCTGGCGGCCCTCAACTGCGTCAGAACATAACGGATCTCCGCTATATGTTCTTCCACAGATGAACTTTTGATGAGGACATCATCTACATAAGCCAGGTTACCCCTCGCATCCAGGTCGAGCATGGCCTTATGTAGGAAAATGTTGAATTCATTGCCGGAGTTGAGGTATCCGAAGGGAGTCCGGGTCCATGTGTACTGCTGGCCCCCAAAGGTAAAAGCCAGTTTGTATATCCCTCCCTACTGACAGGCACGGTCCAGTATCCATTGGTCAGGTTTATTGCTGTGAATACCTGTGACCCCTGAATCTGGGCCAGCCCTTGGTCAATGTAGGGCAGAGGCCATCGAGAAGTATGGACCCGTTTGTTGAGCTCCCTAAGGTCGGCGCAGAGTCTCCACTGGCCGTTTGGCTTCAATATTCCCAGCACTGGATTATTGAAAGTGCTGTGGACTGGACGGATTATTCCCCGGGACTCAAGGTTCTTAATTATTTCAGTAAGGGACTCCATGGATGCGAGAGGCAAGCGATATTGCTTCACAAACACTGGAGTCATTCCAGGGTCCGTGGGAATTGTTGTGGTGTGGATGTCGATGCGACCACAGTCATATGAGTCTACCGCAAAGAGATCTTGGAAATCCAAGAAAACTTGTTTCAACTTTTGTATCTGTTCCAGAGTCACACAGGCATGAGCTAGGTTGACTCTCTCTTCCACCATCTGCCTGAAGCCTGGAAAGACTTCTGGTTTGGCTATCTCAGCGGCCTCCTCCAGCTGGGTGGAGAAGTCCCTGGTCAGAGTGCTGATTTGGACTGGAGGCTTCAGGTGGGAAAGGCAGCCCTCATGGACCAGGAAAATCACCTCATCCCTCCTGAAGTCACAAGTCACATCTTCCTTACCATAAGGGCAAGAAGTGTACACCAGGAAGTTCCCCCCATGCCGGGTGAAAATCCTGTCTGGTGTTGTATTGTCCTCACTGTCACTGTCAAAACAGTCCTTGGGGATTGGTCCTAACAGTTCATTTCCTAAATCAATGGAGAAATGTCGGTCATCAATCGCCATTCCAGTAATGGTGCCTGCGGCTAGAGTAATACTCTTTAAGTCGCTGTTATCCACCTCTATTGGAATGGTGTCATGTTCTATGTTGACTAATGGTGTTGGGTTTACCCCTAACCCTTGCTGTTGGAGAGAAGCATTTAGATGGATATAAGCATCAGGGTTTTTCAATTTTTGTCCTCTTTTAACTTTCACTTCCAGGGAGAATTGTCGGGTCCTTTCTGGGATGGTGACTTCCTCTTTGATCTGAATTTCAACTGTATAAGGTAGCAATTGAGCTGACCTAAATGCTTTTTCTGGATCATCAAAGCCCATGGGATTATCCGCAAATCAGGACCAAGCTTTGAAGTTTATTAGGTCCAAACTAATGGCAAAGCGATTGAGAAAGTCACTGCCTAAGTAAAAGGCGGCAGTGACGTCTCGCACGACCCAACAATTATGGACTATGCTCTTGTTGCCAATGGAGATTTTGAGCATACACCTGCTTGGCAGGAGATGTTTGGAATTAGGTGCTTCCAGGTCCATTTCCCATTTGTCTATCAGTTTGAATGTGGGAATGGCTGGATCTTTTGGGAGTTGGCGGAACATGGCTTCGCTGATGAAGCTCTTACCGTTGTTCACACACACTCTAGCGAGAACAGAGTCCTTCCCATCATTTAACTGAACAGGGATGAACAACTGCTCTCCAATTTGCTGAATATCAGCCAGGCTCTGTGCTGAATTTACATCTTTCTGGACTATAGGAGTGGGAGTTTCTGATTGTGGATTAGTAAAGAATTTCAGGGTGTTTCCTTCCAGTGTGGAATACCACCTTAAACTGGATGGAAGGTTGATTTTCAGAAATAGAGAGGACCTCCCATCACCAGTCTGTTGTCCTACTGCTATTACTGTCACGTTTGGAGTTTGGTTGTTCTGGAAGTGAAATTCTACTTGGTCAGATTTTTGTTCAACCATGTGGCAGGTGCCGTTTAAACTAACATGGTTGACACTCTGTTTTAATTTTATTGGTCGGCTAGTCTGGGTCCAGAGGACCTTGTTTACACAATCTATTAGGGGTGACAACCTTCTCAGGAGGTTATTCCCTAGTAAACAAGGGGTGCCCTCTGGAGTCACTACTATGACCGGGTGTTTCACCTTGTGTCGCCCAATTTTAATGTCCAAGTCTGCAGTCCCCTCAACTGGAATTTCCTTCCCGTCAAAGTTCTGCAGTTATCCAGGAAGAGAGGTGAGAGGAATTCGGTAATTCTCCCCCCTTCCTGCATTTAGTTCCTCAAAGGCCCTTTTGGACATAAGGGTAGCTTGGGATCCAGTGTCCACCAGTGCCAAAATTGTACCCTGCCCCTGTACTTGTACCGGGGCATAGTATCTTCCCTCCTTCTCCTCAAGGGGGCACAGATAATGCACATTTTTGGACAACTGGTGGGCTAACTTTCTGGTTTTGGACATTGCTAGCGAAGAGATTTGGGCAGGATTCTGTGGAGAGCCTTGGGAATCTGAAAGAAAAAGTTGGCAACTGGAGATCAGAGCCATTGTGGGTTCCCCTGGTTCCGGTTCTGGGCCGCCCCGCCCTTTTTGGAGGCAGTCATCAGGATGGGTTTGACCCTTGGGATTTTGGTATTGTGGGTTCTGGGATGAGATGATGGGCGGCGGTAGCTCAGTCTCCATATCTCCCCAGTCTGGATTGGAATCCCTTGGGACCCATTTTTCTTTGGGAGGAGTTCCCCCATCTCTGAATGAGAAGATCCTTTTCCCAGGATCTTCTGAGGATCCCTCTCCATCAAATTGGAAGACCTGTACCTCCTCCACAAAGTGGGTCTGTTTGGGTCCTTTGTTTCTCCTACCCCCCCTCTGCTCCTTGGGAGGCAGGCTTTCAGGGGCAGGAGATTTTGTTTCCGGTTCCTGGTTTTGCAGGGGCTGTTTACAAGTTGGGAAGGAAGCTTCCTCCAAGGCTTTACACCCCCCTTTCCCTTGCGCCTCCTCCCTGGGAACCGGTGGGTTATCGGGGTGCTGCCCCCGTCATTGTTCTGGAGCACCAGGCCCAGAGTTTGGGGCATTCTGCAGTGGCATGCTCATCTGAGGGTTCTGTTGAGCCCTCAGTATGTGACCCAGATCCCGTGCCATATTTTGGACCTGGCGCTCAAGTTGTGAAACCCGCTCAGGCTGATACGGGGCTCTATTTTCTCCCCTGGGCTGATCTGGGAAGGGTAGCCATCCCTTCTTTGGTAATACCCTGGGTTGGGAAGATTTGGGTACCCCTCCACCCTTGGCCTCCCCTCTCCCGGATTAGGTTGTCTGGGCTCAGGGAATTGGGGAAAGAAGGATGGATGATTTTGGGGCTGGGAATTGGGTGGATACCTGGGGAAAAAGTTCTGCCCAGGATTTGGTGAATTTCTGCCCTCCTGGGGGAAGTTAGGAGGGAAGTTCCCCGGGTCAGGTGCTTGGCGGGATCCCCTCCCTTGGGCTGGAGGATTCCACACATAACGCAGGATTGGTCGGTTTCCCTTGTAGCGGGGACTTACATAGTCAGGGGAGCGGGGGACCCCATTTGTGGGACTACCTCCTCGACTCCCTGTCTGTGACTGGCCTGAGGGCCTTCAGGGCTGTGAATTATTTGGTGCAGGCAGGTTTTTAGGCCCCCCCATCTCCAAATCTAAAATGGGGGCAACCTTTACCTCTGCCACCTTGGCAGCAGCAGGGGTGCTGTTGGTTTTGGGGTTTTTCGGCGCATTATTTTTATTTTCGATGGGCTTCTGCACCTCATAGATCCGGGTAACCTGTTCAATGACCCAGACTAAAGATCTTTTCTCATGAAAATCTCTCATGAGCTGGGTCATTATGTATTTGGGTAAGGCATGGAAAAACGTATTGATAAATTCTCTGCTATCCATGCGCACCCTTCTGGTGGTCTGCGCAAAAGCACGCTTTAATTCTTGCACAAACTCTTGTGGGGCCTGATCCTCCCCACATTGCAAATTGTAGGCTGCCTTGCGAGCCTCTTGAGGATTTCTGTGCACAGAAAAATGTTTCAAGATGGCCGCCCTGTATGTGGACCACCTTGAATGGTTTTGATCCTCCAGCCCCACAAAGAAACTGGAGTATTCTGGTGAGAAGGTCCACTTTACATATTGAATACAGCTTTGGCTGTCCTTCAAATGGAAAGTCCCCATTATTTGCTCATAGAGCTCTAAGTGTTCCCAAACAGAATACTTGGCATTCTTAAGATAAGGCATGATGACACTCCTTATTGCCTTTATTTGTTTCAATGGGTCCTTAAGCAAGGCCCTTTTTTCCTTATTGGCCTTTTTGGTTCGGGTAACCCTGGTCCATTCATCCTCCGACTCAGAAGCGCTGCTCCCAGAGGTGCCCGTCTGATCTTCCAGGTTTTCCCGGATTCTGCGAGCCTAGGAATAGCTGGCAGAATGTGGGGACCTGGTCTCCTGTGCCCTGTAATGCTCGGAGGAGTCTTCAGACCCCTCCTTGCTGCCAGGATTTGATGGGTACCCCCCCACTGACCTAACTGGGCAGAGGTTTTCAGGATGCCCTTAATGGGCCTACTCTCCTGGAGTTCCCCACTAAATTGCACTGTGCTTGGGTGCCCATACCCGGATGCCCACCCATCCATTCCTGGGAGGTACTGGCCTATAAGCCCCATACTTCTAGCTGGATAGTAATCTGCCATCTCCGTGGCCCTGGGCGCATGTGCACGAGGGGACATGGGGGTGGCAGAGTCCAGGGACTGGGAGAGATGAAGGCCTCTGGTACCAGGGCTCCTGAGGTTATGCTCAGGCGTTTCCCTTTCCCAGCGCACCTCGTCTCTATCACCCCCTGCTCCCTGTTGCAATGCAAGAGCCTGCGCTTTCAGTTCCTCAGTTAAGGCCTTACTAGACTCTATCCGTCTCTCCTGCATCGCTACCTGTTGCTGGAGCCTATCATTGTGCTGACAGAGAGCCTCATTTTCTCTCTGTGCCTCCTGATTGGTCCTGGAGTACTGGGCCAGTCTCTGCTGCAGGAGGGTTACCTCCTGAGCTGTGTCCCTATTGGCCTGCTCCTTTCTTGCCAGAGCCTCCTCCACCCTCCTGGTGTGCTCTAACAAGTTCTGGTGTTCTTTTTGGAGGTCACCCAGTCCCTGGAGGGCCAGGTGATTTTCTTCCATTTTCCTTTTTAAGTGGCAGACTTCCTGGCCTAAGGTATCCCTTTCCTGACTAAGAGCCTGCATCTGTGCCGCCAGGTCGTCCCTTTGCCTTTGGAAGTCACCAGCTTTCTGGCGCTCCTGGTCAAACTCTGCCTGGGTATCCAGGTCTTTCAAAATCAGTTTATTGCTCTCTGCCTTCTCCCTATCTAGGTGGCTTTGCAGGGTGACTACCTGCTCGGCACATGCCCTATTGAAATCTAATTGTTGCTCCAGCTTTTTCTGGCTCTGCAGTAGGGAGTCCAAACCTTCTTGGTACTCCTTCTGCAAGGCGAGAAATCTGGTATCCGGTCCGCCTTTTCCTGTTGCAGCACATCCATATCCTCCTTTATTTTTGTGATGTGCTGTCTGCTGTCCTTTTCTGACTCCTGGCTCCTGAGCAGCCTCTGCTCATAGTGGATGAGGTAGCTGAGAGTGCTTTTATGGCTTCAAGGACAATGCAATGATGAATGAAATGCAGTACAGAAAATAACTTGATATGGCATCAACAAAAGGCAATGTAATCACTTTTCCGTGACAATTCACCCCCCCCCCCTATGCAATACAAGAAATGGAAGGAGAGCACATAGTCTTCAAGAATCCCAACAAATCACACTTTATAATGCAATAGACAGTTCCAGTTCCCCCAGCAAGCTTAGAGAAAACAGGGATGAGTTTTAAACACAGGCGAATTACTTTAATGTGGTTTGCAAGGAAGTGAAAAGGTGCTAACATTGCTTTTAATTCCCTCTAGAGGTTCAGGGTAGGTGATGGCTACTTTATATTAGTTCAGGCTCACTTTAACAATGCTCTATGAGTTATTACCAAGTTGCAAACGGATTTTAACAAAAGAAAGAATGGGGCTGCTATTTTGACAAGTGGAGAAATTGAGCCAAAATCGCAAATCGCGGTAAATTTCGCGAGTGCGTGAATCGCGATTGTGGAAAAAGTATAAGGAGTAGGAAGTCGATTCTAAGCTTTCAGATGAAAGTTAAATTTCGTTCCTAGCCCAAACGGTTCCATAGATACGGACGATTAAATAAAGGTAGTTTTTCGGATTTAAAGTAAACTCAAAATGACAGGTGACAGCTTGCAGCTGCAGAATTGACAGGTGACAGTTGTGCAGCTTTAAAAATGACAGATGACATGATTTCTAGGAGGCAGTTCTACTTAGGTTAAAATAGTTTGGATTAGATTATTTTAACTAAGAGATTGGTTCTGCACAGTTCTGCTAGGTACTCACAATATAAATTTGAACTAGGCCCCGTCACGGATCTGGTCAACACGTCCGGCTGCGGTTCTGTCTGCTCGGCGGGTCAATCAGGCACCGGTTCTGCTCACAGCGATCTGGGTCAGCTCTGCTCTGCTGGTCTAGCCTCTCTGGATTCTGGATCTAACACTGCTTTCTGGATACTGCTACAGGTTCTTGCAAAAATTCTTGGCAAAATTGAAACAGCTCACCCGGCTGTTGAATAGTTTGGTTGGTTTTGAGGCCTGCTGAAGAGGATTCAGCTGGTGGATTCAGGCCTCTCTTCTACAAATTCTGGAGTTAATTTCTGCTACAGGTTCTGGAGATTGATGGATTTGAAGTCTGGATCTCTGGATGTGAAGTCGTCGGTCAGCATGCTCCGCAGCAAATGGAATTGAATGTCTCTACCTGTCCCAGCAGTCTCTTTTTATGTGTTTTGGAAAGTGGGTGTGTGCGTTGGTCATAACTAAACCTGCCCCTCTCACTTATCATTAGCCAATTACTCCTCTCTCCCTTGATTGGGGGAAGGAAATGTGAGTCAGAGTGATGCTGTAGGTTTAATGGTCAGAGGAAC